>NW_026057582.1:133646207-133653889 GCF_023721935.1 Panthera uncia
CGTCCTTCTCGCCTCCCGTCCTTCTCGCCTCCCGTCCTTCTCGCCTCTATCGTTTCTCGTTTATCCTCTGGTTTTAAGAGTTGAGAGAGAGCATACTCCTCTGGTTGGTCAGCATGTCTCATTTTCCAGATAAGAGACTAAGGACCTCAGAGAGGTCTCATGCCCAGCCCAAGGTCGGACCCAGCCAGAATAAGAGCAAGGAGTGTGATTTCCAACCCAGGACCTCGACAGCAGGGTGGCCTCCCAGCTGACTGTCCCAGGCTCTACGACCAGCAGCTTCCGAGGGGCATCCGTAGGTCAGAAGCATGTAATGTGTGTGTTGCTTGGGAACACCTCGGCCTCGTGTGCCGTCTGCCTCCACTGTGTACAGTTGGAGAAAGCGTATGTTAACGGATCTTCAGGTCTGGAAGGTTTTCAGGTCGAGTAAGTGTGTTCCGAGCAGTGTGGGAATGAGGTGACATCTGACCGCTTGGCTCTCTTCCCTGTTGCTCTGCAGCGCAGGCCCTGTTTGCTGTGACTTGGTAGGACAGAGTGTGAACACACACTTCAGTTTTGCCTGTGTCTCCTTTTCTCTTTTTTTCTGCCATTTAACTCTTCATATACTACGTTCACTGTGTAGGTTTTCAGTGAGTCAGGAGGGAAGTCCACAAGGGTTTTTTTTTTTTTTTTTTTTTAAAAAGATCGTATTTTTAGGCTCTCGGGGTCAGGCAGTGTCACGGTAGTCAACTTTGCTGTTTTAGTGTTATGTAAACAAGAGTGTGACTGTGTTCCAATAAAACTTGATATATAGACTTCCCATAATGTCCGGGTCATGAAATACTTCTTTCTGAGGAATTTTTGTTGATCATTTAAAAATGTAAAGCCGACTCCTAAGATTTTTCGTGGGCTAAACAAAAAACAGGCAGTGGGCCCCTGGCCTGAAGAGTATTTGTACACCAGTGGATGAATAGAAGGAGAAAGCAAGTCTACTTGTTTTATTTTCCACACTGTTTTTTTCTTTTTTTTTTTTTTTTTTTTTTTGTGGTGGAAACTCTTGTTATCAGACTGCATGTTGGGAGGCAGGGAGTTCCAGTACTCGGTCTCTCCTGAAGTAGCTTTTTGACTTCGTGTCTCCAGAGCTTGGCTTCCTTACCTCTCTATCTTCTGGCCTTACCCTGTGGACTCTGTGTTTGTGGTCTGCAAAGGGTTACTTCTCACCCCGAAAGAGTGAACTTGAGATTGAACAGGGTGGGGTGGCATTAGTTTAATATTATTTAATCCCATCCCTTCTGACGCATGCCCAGTCTGCGTGTTGGCCTTGGGAATGGGCCAGTCGTTGCCTCACTGAATTACCGTTTCACTGAATCATCCTCTTCCAGTTGTAAAAGAATTTATGTATCCAAAGCTCGGCTACTGTCTTGAATGCTTAGAACGGTGGTATATTTACTGCAGTTTTCTAGTAAATGTACATAAAGAATCCATTTTTAAGTTCTTCTAGGGATCTTCCTGTTTTGTAACTTTCTCTAAGCACATGACTGTCAGCACATAGGGGCCTCTGTCGGTGACACTACCGAATATTTAAAGAATTTTTCGTTCCTAAACCGGCTTGACCATCGTGCTGTGAACAAACCCTTACTTTCGAGGCCAGTAATGCTTAAAATCACCATTTATAAAAGAATTCATCGCTATCAAGTTGGACGCTTCTCTTCTCGGAGGAACCACAGGTATGTGCCAGATGCTGCTGGTTTCTCACTAAGATAGATGGTCCCAAGAGATACTTCTTTACTGGGTTGAAAATCGTTCACAGCTTAGGGACCAAGTCATTTGCTTACATGTACTGTTCCCACCAGTCACTTTATCGGCATTTTGTGGTTGTGATTTGTTATGAAATATTGTCAAAGCTTTAATACTAGTCACAATTCAGTACTCCAGGTTAACTCCTCTTATATACATTACTGGTTTCAAGGTTCTCAGGTGACCTTTTGTTGCCTTCTTTATTCCCCGCTCACTGAGTTAATAAATGTTAAGCACTTAGAACAGGGCCTGGCCCACAGAAAGTACAGCTTGGCATTATTATTATTAATTAGTTTCACCACTTCAGATTCCAGTATGCTCTTATTTAAGTAATCATTGGCATATGGTGGCTCCTAAAACAACGAAGACTCCATTTCTGTTTTGTGATTAGTGTTCTGAAACGCTTCAGAAAGAGCATCAGACATCAGTTTGAGTTGGGAGATGTGGAGCTTGTTGTAGCTCTGAGACCCTCAGAATTTGAATGGACCTTAAAGATTATCCAAAGTCCAACATATTTGCTTTATAGGAGAAGATGGTTTCAGGACGGTTAAGTGACTTGCCTTATTTCACAACTAGTTAACTTTGTAAGTGTCACTAGAACCTTCTATGTTAATAATGTTTCTAGTATTGTGTGGTTTCCAAAAGAGTCAAACTGAGGTTATATACTTTTCAGGAGTCCAGTTCACCTGGGTGGACTTTTGCCTTCTAAACAAGTACCCCCCCCCCCCCCCCGAATGGTGCTCGCATTTGCCAAGCCTCTAAAACCATCACATTATACTACTGGGTCTTCAGTGATGGTTGGAGAAATTCCTTTGGCCATTTTAGGACCTAAGCTGAGTCACTTTAAAATAAATCTCCTGTTCTTGTTACAGTCTGTTAGCTGCAGCTAAGTATCACTAACATAGTGTTTGTCCAAAGAGTTGGCTGTTGGTGCAGAAATTACTAAGATTTTCCAAGACCTGCCTTTTATTTCCTAAAGAATGATATGACTAGGTATAGAGATAACATTGAATACCTAAGTGCAGAATGGGAAGCCTTCTGGGACCATTCTCTTGGAGAATCTGCTCTGTGGTGGTCAGGATAGAATTCTGACTACTGCTCCCTGGCCCTGTGCCACAGACCGGCACATCTTGTAGGAATCTCTGCCCTTCAGTATGCGGCCAGGTTCATTAGGAAGGAACTTCTTTCCCTGGGGTGTCTGTTCATTGAGGTATCTCTGTAATAATTCATTTTCCAAACGCTCATTGCATAAGCTTATTAGCCATTTGGAACAGTTAATTCATCAGGCCAATATATCTTGTCAGCATGCCCATGGTCCTAGCAGCCAAACACTCCAGAACAAATATGGTCAAGTGCAACTATAAAAACCCATATGTTGGGTATTAGGTTACTGGGAAAGTCTACTCTTCATTTAACACACGGGCCCCAATCAAGAAAGCAGTTTATATCAGAACCATCCTCCCATTTTTAATAACAGCACAGTGAAATATCACATTAACTGCATTTCCATTCTTAATTATTTTTACGACAATATTGATATTTGTTCAGGATTGTGGTTAAGGGCAATGTTGGATGGTTTCTGGTTAGAATCTTCTTGAATTCTCTATTTCTGCTATTTTTAATGGAACACAATGTTTTCTTTCTCTTGTCTCAAGGGGGCGAGCTTGCATTTCCATCTCTAGTCCAGGAGTCTGGTTAAAAGCTTTTGCTTCATGTGGCTGGCTGGTCACAGCCTTCGTGCTCAGCCGCCGTAGGAAAATATGGCAGCTCTCAGGCCGTTTGCTAACTAACTGGACAAGCCATAACACTGACGCTCAAGACGGCGTACACACCCTACCCTCTTATTTAAGTTTTCAATTTCAAGAAAGGTCCTTTTAATGGTGTCTCTGCTATCATATTTACATATATAGTTTTGTGGTATATCACCTAGGGAAAGGCAAACTGGCCTCTTTACGAGACGCCAATAAGTCTTCTGTGCATGTATTTGGCATTTAAGAGAGCCAGGCCCCCCTAATTATCCCTTTTGGGTCTGGCGCTAGAGCTGGCCCCAACCACAGGAAAACTTGCTCCTCAGCTTTTTCATACAAATTTTTTGGAGATCTTCTTTCTCCGTGTCTCCTCTGAAATGGAGCGTTTCCAGGAAATTCTGCAAATACTCTTCTGGAGTAGATAGTTGCCAAAAAGAAGTGCCTCGAAGAACCACAGGTTCAGGTTGTAAAGTCAGAAGTTGAAAAAATATAACCTCAGTATAAAAATATCTGTAGGTGATATGTGTAAGGGTGTAACGTAATGATCCCACTGTAGGTTTTGAAGGGACCTTGAGCAAGTTCTTTAATTTATCTGGCCTATTTTCTCCCTTGTTGTAATCGGTTTCTTCCAGCTCTTAATTCTTGACCAGTTGGTCAGATGTTGGGATGTAAATCTAATGTGTTGGACCAAAAGGACAATCACAGGGACTTTTTTTTTTGTTAATTGAAATATAGTTGACATGCAATGTTACTTTAGTTTCAGGTGTACAACACAGTGAGCAGACAACTCTGTGTGTTGGACCGTATGAGGGACTTTTTTGAAATCATATTTTATTTGATAGCCAGATTCTTATTCACTTTCTCCTTAAATGGTTTTCAAGATGTTTTGCTCTGGAGCCTTATATTAATAATCTAATTTTTTCCCCTCACAGAACTGCTTAAACATAGATCATACATATATTTTGAAGGAGGTATGTGTGCCTTTTAATCTTCTGTTGAGACAAAAGAACCAAATCTGATTCCTATCACTCTGTTGGCCCGTTTCTTACACTCCTCATCCCACTCTTGTTCATTCTTATCTCATTATTTTGACAGTCAAGGATAGTAGCCAAGCATAATGGAAAGTTTATGGAGCCAGATAAACCATAGTTTTAATCCCAGTTCTGCAACTTGATCTGCCGCTTTGATCTGCTTGTTTAGAGGCTCAGATCCCTCATCTATAAATTTGGGATGATGATGCCCACTTTAAGAATTATTTGTACTAACTAGGGTTAGTTTAGTGTGTAGCATGTGATAGGCATTTTATATGTAGTAGATGTAATTCTAATCCCATTTTATACTAAGAATTATCAGACCCACTCTTAACACTGTGGATGAATGACTTTAGATAGGTGTTGGTTAAAATGGTCTTGGAAGAAATGACTAATTCTGTCAGGCCATGATGGTAAATTATCATGCCACCTGGTGTTCATGTGACGCGGGGGGTGGGGGGAGCCCTAATTTATTCAGTACTCGATTCAGCACACGTTCACTGAACTCTGTGGTAGGCCTTAGAGACGCTAACATGAAAACAGGTCAGCCTGCACCCAGAGACCCCTCTTCCAGGGGAAGAGACACTACTCTGCATCTCATTTACTGGTTTGCTAAGTGTTGGAGTTAAACATAGAATTGCTTGTGGATAGATATCTTTCAGTGAGCTAGATGATAGATTCTGTCCAGGCTGCTGTGTGCACCCTGGGGGAAGGGAAGTTTCTAAAGAATTGTGTGCTGTTTTTACAGGGTTTACCTCAAGTGGCTTTCCAGGTTTCATTTTTAAAAGCTGATTGTGAGGGGCGCCTGGGTGGTGGCTCAGTTGGTTGGGTGGCTGACTTCAGCTTAGATCATGATCTCATGGTCTGTGGGTTCAGGCCCCACATTGGGCTCTGTGCTGACAGCTCAGAGCCTGGAGCCTGCTTCGGATTCTGTGTCTTCCTCTCTCTCTGCCCCTCCCCTGCTTGCTCTCTGTCTCTCTTAAAAATAATAAACATTAAAAAAAATTTTTTTTAAGCTCATTGTGAGAGTGAAGATACATACATACTGTCAGAAACACAAACTTGGCTGTACCTATTATTTCTTTAAAAAATTTTTTTAATGTCTGTTTATGTTCAAGAGAGACAGAGTGCAGGCAGGGGAGGGGCAGAGAGAGAGGGAGACACAGGCTCTGAGCCGTTAGCACAAAGCCCAACACGGAGCTCAAACCCACGGACTATAAGATCATGACCTGAGCCAAAATCAGATGCTTAACCGACTGAGCCACCCAGGTGCCCTGTACCCATGATTTGTACCAGTAGACTTGGAAGGGCCACCATGAGGTTGCCTTAGAAAAATACTGTATTGCTTTTGATCCTAAGTTCTGTGTTCGGTTTACTGACATAAACATGGCTTTATGGCTGCTTGTTTTTGCCTCTCAAAAAAGGAAACTTTCTTAGTGGAAAAACTAACGAATGTCATTTGATTTGTGAAGAAAGGCCTAACGTCCTCAGGGATCTACATGACTGGGAAAGACACAGATTTCTCATATTAGGTTTTGATTATGTATTTTAAGAAGGTGCCTGGTGAGGTCTTACCCTGGCTGGCCACCATAAGAGTAAAGGGACACACTGTATTTGGACTTGTTTACTTTATCCAAGAAAGGTTTCAGAAGTACTGATTTCTATTTCTGACGGCTCAATTTGGGGATATAGCCTATGGCTTTGATTTCATTCATTTAGCAAACATTAAATGAACGCCTTCCCCTTTCAAGGTATTGAATCAAGTATCTAGGGAATTTTTTGGAAGTTAAATACTGTCTCTGCTTCTGATTTCTTTAAATAGAGCAGGCTTGCACAGACGTAATCATGATACGTGAATACAGTATGTGAGATCTGCCATAGGAACCATTAATGTGCTTTGGGTGTTCACAGAGAAGTGACTTCTTGAGAAGTGCTTGTGTGACATATAGTGGGGTTTCCTTGGTAATAACCATGATGTAACACATGTGGTGTAAATATTCATTGGAAAGAATAGGGATAGATTGAGGGAGCCTTTGATGTGCTTTCCAGCCTTAAACAGCCAGTTCTGTTTGCTTTCGCTATGTACTTGGCCCTTAGAGCATAGAATTGCCCAAGAATTGCCAGAAACGCCCCAATTTGCAAGGTAACTGTGACCTGGCAGTACTCCAGGTTAAAAAAAGTCCCATTAGGAAACTGAGAAAAGTAACATTTACCAAGTATGAAGAACAGAAGTGTTTGGTAGTATGTGAAGCATATGGGAATTTAAAAGAGTGGTACCTTTGTGTAAATATTTCCATTCAGCCAGTGTCAATCTGTATTTTTTCCCTCCTTGCCTCTTTCATTTTATGCAGTGACCCAGGCATTTTGCTTCCCATCTGAGAGCCACCCCCCGCCCCCAAAGCCCTGTCACTGCTTGTGGATCTAGAGGGTCATTGTGACATGGTCTTAAGTGTTCCCCCAGTGTCATGTAGGTAGTCTTCCGCGAAAGCGTTGACCATGCCTTCCATGGCGCTCAGATGAGCATATTCAGAATATCCTGAATTGAAGCCTCACTCAGAAGTCAGAGTGAGTGAGAATATTTATTATGTGGATCATTACCTGTAGCCGGCATTCTATCCTGACTGGGTCATCAGGGTCATCAAGAGTGACCTATATTTAAGAGTTTTGAAAGCCTGCTCCCTCTGGGGTTGGAGTTTGGGGTTGAACTGAGGCAGAGGCATAAAACCAATTTTTTTGTGTGTATGGTTCTTGGATTTCTGTTGAAGATAGTTGCAGAAGATGGTTTCTGAAAGTATTTGAACAAACAGGAGGAATCATTGGAATAAATGTATAGCTTCCCAGTGTGGATGCCATGGAAAGTATTTGGACGTATGAATTGGACTTTGAGCTTTCATTTACTTGAGATGTGTACCCATAACATTCGTGTGTGTTTCTTTTACCGCATCGAATATGAGCTACCTTGTGAGCTGCATAGCATCTGGGAAACCTTTGCTTAACCCCTTCCTGGAGACAGTAAAAAAAAAAAAAAAAAAAAAAAAAAAAGGGGGGGAGATATTTGAAAAAAAAAAAAAAAAAAAAAAAAGGAATTTTTTTTTTTTTTGGAAATTTTTTTAAAACAGAAAAATAACAA
>NW_026057582.1:133653989-133686255 GCF_023721935.1 Panthera uncia
ACACACACCTTGGTTTGTTTGTAGAAATACAGAGCCAGGAAATCGTAAGATTTATAATGGAGCCAGTTAAAGGTCTCTTCTCTTTGCAGTCCAGATTCTCTAACTACAGGAATCCAGAATCTTCCAGAAATAATTGTTCTCATTATAGAATACTTAGTGTAGGGAGGAATTATCATCTCTGTCATGCAGTCTGTACCCTTTAATTTGCAATGAGGGAACTTGAGCCTAGAGCACTCCCGGGCCTGCCGTTGTCTGCTGGTTAGGGCCAGGGCTCGGCCCGAGGATCCAGAACCCTGGAGTCGGTCTTGTGATGGCCCAGCCTCTCCTCCTTGCCCACCTCTGCCTCAGATATCGTCAGCTTGTGTCACTGCAGTCAGTTCCTCCGTGTCACAGCAAAAGCCCAGGCCCCATGCGCACCTCTCCTGTGTTCCTGCTGACTCCCAGGCCCATGCTCACTCTGCTGTGGAAACCCCGTGCACAGCGACGCCTTTACTGATCAGTGACCCTCTTCTGTCTCACTGGGTCACGTTTGCCCCGCCCTTACACCAGGAGAAATTACCGCAGGGCACACGTGATTCGTGTGCTGTGACTGACAGGCTGTGTGCACCTGCTGCACTGAGGGGCCCCGTAGCATCCCCTCAGCAGACTGCCATCCCCTGTCGATTGTTGGGTGTGTGTGGCTGGGCCTCGTGCGGGTCATGAGGTAGGGTGAGTGAGACAGGTCTGGACATCCTGCCTCCTTGCTGCCTTCTTTCCAGAGCGTGGCATCCTTGCTGCCTTCTCCTTTCTAGAGTGTGGCCTCTTTATACGTTCTATATGCCTGTCCTGGGTTAGCTTCCCTGAAAACCATCCCCTACCGAGGGGGGGAGGCCTTCAGTTCCAAATGAGCCCGCATGAGTCATTTAGGAGTTGAGTTTGTTTAATGACGTTTTCTGGCAATCCCACAGGAGATGGGTGACTTGGAAAAGGAGGAAGTTTATGCCTGCCGCACCCTTTGCTAGGGATACATCCCGGTCCCTGGAGAAAGGATCCCCTTTCCAGTGCCCTTCAGCTCTCTTGTTTCTATGGAAATCATAACTTCTGGAACATGTGCTTGTGCTCTGTTTTGTTTCTGACATCATCAGTTTATTTCTTTGCCATTTTTCCCCATTATTTTGCCACCAGAAATCCTATCGTACTCCTCATTTTCCCCATTGAATCATCTACAAGCTAAGTTTTTTTTTATGCCGGGAGCCTGGGGACAGAGTGGGTTGGCATCGGGCCTCTCCCTGCTGTGCCGGGCTAGTGGCAGAGACGGCAGACGAAGAGCCAGTGGCCCCACCTCAGCTTTACATCCTCATGAGGTTGGAGCAGGGCCTAGACCAGTCTGGAGGCGAGAGCGACAGGGAGCGCTGAGGCCCACGTGCTGTGTGATCTCTGCTTCGTGGGCAGCAGGGCCTTCATTCTACGAGGCTCGGGAGATTTTCCTCTCATTCCAGGCCTGTGAGGCCAGGGACGATGGGAAGCCACAGACTGGCTTGTCAGCAGGGAAGCACGGAGAGTGCATGTGCGAGCACGTGCGCGTGCACACACACACACGCACCAGTTCCTTGCTGTAAACATTTGTAACAAAGATTTCATCATGAATTATGCCATTAGAATGTAGTCCTTTCCTACAAGAGTTACTGTTCTGCATTTCCAAAACTAAATTGAGGCTGTAATTTGCAGACTTCTGTTTGTGTGCTGAACCTTGTCGTGGAAATGGGGGTGGGGGGCGTGATGGGCAAAATGAGTAAGATCCACCCCCATCCCACAAGAAGCTCGTTGGGAGAGATGAAGGAGTGAAGCGGGAGCAGACACCTGGGTCCTGGGAACTCCAAGAAGGGGTAGTCTGTTGTGTAGGTCTGTCCACACCAGAGAAGAGTGATCTATTGTGTAGGCCTGTCTACACCAGAGGCCCCTCTGCTGTTCACTTTTGGTGGCGTTAAGTGGCCCCCTGCTGTCATGTTTCACCCCCGGGGATTTTCCCCTGTTGACAGCGTTGCTGGCCTTTAAGTAGGGAGCCAGCCTTTTCACCCCAGTTCCAGAAAGTGATGCATGTGTCTCGATTGTTGGCCACAGAACAGTTCCTGTCCCTGTCTCCACCACACACACAGCACAATAGACTGTGTTCCTTCTTAGGAGTCATTAGGTTCCCTAATGGGATGATCTCAAGGAGGAAAATAGAGCTCTGGCCCTCCTCCCTCATTAGTGCTGAGACCTGGTGCTGTGTCTGCTTCACATCAAACTCAGTGGGTTGTTTTCCTCCGTGTCTGAGACTGTTCTTTCCTCCTTGAGTCAGGAAAAGGGCTTAAAGCCTGGCTTCCCCATTAAAAGGAGTAGTTGCCAGCTGTGAGAAGAGGTATTTCCAGACTGGCATAGAATGTAACGTGGACAGTGCTCTGAGGTTTGCTTTTGAAGTCAAAGGGTGTGACCTGTAGGCCTTGGGAAGAGCTGTCGCTCTCATAGGCTGCCCCCACCCCCCCACCTCACAGGCTTCTGCGAAGCCAGTGAAGGTTCTTTTCAGAATGCTGGACAGTGGTGAGTACAGGTGATTGACCTCTGCCGCTTAGTGTCGTGATTACGGTGTCTCCCTACCCGTTCACTCTGGCTTTAGCCTCCTACTTGGAGCTGCTGCCGTATTAGCTGTCCCTGGAGGAGGAGGGGGTTGGCAAGCCCGTTGGTGCTTGGTAATGCCAGGCTTTCTTTACCCTTCTCTTGTATTCCTGATGAAGACCTCTGCTGCCAGATGTCTGCTTCTTGGCCTGGTTCTCCGGCTTCACAAAACAAACACAAACAACAAAATAACGCAAGCCCTTTTCAGAATATGGTCTCTGAATCAGTCTTGTTAGTTTTCAGAAGGCCTCGACACTCCCTCTGTGGGTCAGCTAATGCTGCCATTGGTTAGTGGATAAACATGAAGGTGCCTCGAAATTGGCTGATGTGACACTGAGATACCACCTCACAGAGTGAGGTCAGAGTAGCTAAAATGAACAAATCAGGAAACTACAGATGCTGGCGAGGACATGGAGAAACGGGAACCCTCCTGCACTGTTGGTGGGAATGCAAACTGGTGCAGCTGCTCTGGAGAACAGTGTGGAGTTTCCTCAAAAAAATTAAGAATAGACCTACCCTATGACCCAGCAATAGCACTGCTAGGAATTTACCCAAGGGATACAGGCGTGCTGATGCATAGGGACACTTGTACCCCGACGTTTACAGCAGCACTTTCAACAATAGCCAAATTATGGAAAGAGCCTAAATGTCCATCAACTGATGAATGGATAAAGAAGATGTGGTTTTACATACACAATGGAATAGTACTTGGCAATGAGAAAGAATGAAATCCTGCCATTTGCAGCAACATGGATGGAACTGGAGGGTATTACGCTGGGTGAAATAAGTCAGTCAGAGAAAGAGAGATACCTTATGTTTTCACTCATGTGGATCTTGAGAAACTTAACAGAAGACCATGGGGGAAGGGAAGGGGAAAAAATAGTTGCAAACAGAGAGGGAGAGATTCTTAAATATAGAGGACAAACCCGAGGGTAGATGTGGAGGGTGCAGCAGAGAGGGGAAATGGGTGATGGGCATTGAGGAGGACACTTGTTGGGATGAGCACTGGGTGTTGTATGTAAGCGATGAATCACAGGACTCTACTCCCAAAAACCAAGAGCATACCTGACACACTGTATGTTAGCCAATTTGACAATAAATTATGTTAAAAAATAAAAAAAAATTTTAAATAATAAAATAAAATAAATTAGCTGATGTGAGAAGTTGCTGGGATCCTTCTTCCTCAAGGCTAGTCAGTGGGAACTTGCGGCAGGAAGGAGGGGGTCGGGGGTAGCAGAAAGGAAAGGGAAGGTGAAGGAGAGCCTCACGTGGGGATTGGGGAAACATCAGTCTCCTGACAGCAAATACAACTGGCCGAGCTCTACAGGCTGGAAACGGGGCCACAGCTGTCTGATGCTTGTAGCAGTTGTTCCTGTAACTTCTTGTAATTGATCAGCCCAGCATAGAGTGGGGGAGGTGGGGATATAAAATGAGATTTCAATAAGAGAAGAGGAAAAAAAAGGCTTAGCTTAGCTGACTCTTCTTCCTCTGAAAAGGATTTTGTCACATAACCAACTAATTTAGTCTAATGAAGGGAGATAATTGTACGAATCTATGAGTAAGTAAAAAGTGGGAATTGTCCAAGATTTTTAAAAGCAAGGCTCTTTTAGACGTGCACAGTTACAGGAAATTTCAGCAGCTGCTCTAAGTATGGGCGCTTCGGGCCATCTTGAATGTAAGAGACAGGACTTTAAATATCAGCATCTGTTTCCACAAAACAAATGTTCCTTTAGGGAGTTCTTTCTAATAAACAAATAGTAATTAAAACATGTCAAATGGTCACACTGCATGCCATCCATCTATTTTACATTTTAACAAGGTGACCTTTCCAAAGGAATATCTACCCCCCCCACCACAAAAAAAAAACAAAAACAAAAAACAACAACCCTGTATATTCTGATGAGCAAAGAGAGTAGCTGAACTGAGAGACAGGTCAGCTTTGGCAGAGTGAGAAAATTGTGTGAAGTCTTCTACCACGTTTTTAACTTCCATTCCCTAAAATTGTGGCTCGTGGTTCCTCACATCACTTGCCCCAGCACAGAAGACCACCTCATAATTAGGTTAGAACATTTCCTCTACGTGAAACCTTTGACAAATGCATCTTTTTGGAATGGGACAGTTTTCAGTAGCTGGAGGGAAAGCCTTAAGTGTGGTAGCTCTGATTTGGAAACCTCTGCTCTACTAGATCTCTAAACCACCCGTGCATCCGGCTGGCTTCTGAAACCCCGGGCACAATTTGTCTTCCCGGTGACATCTCAGGATTACGATGGCATCTTTGACTGTTAGGTGATAAAGATGTACATCAGCGGGCACTAGTCATGCTACTCATACACGAACTGGTGTTAAGGAGTTACTCATGTCGGTTTACCTGTTGGTCATTTGCCCCTGGTCTCTCAAAAGTGGAAGGAGACCTATTCAGCCATATGGTCACCGAGGAAGTGCCTTCCCACTAAACCTCTTTGCACATAGATCATAAAGAACTTTATTCACCCTTCAGAAAACCATCTTTGCCTTTCATTCCTGCTGTAGTTACTCTTAATTCATGAGCTGCATTCAAAATATTATTGTTTGGCTTTCATACGGTCTCTTTAACTAGAAAGCTTTCATCCCAGATTCACACCCCACCCCCACCCCAGGCCCCATTTTTTTCCTGTCAAATTTAACCTGTGGCATCAGACTCTGATTTAGAGGGTTCACGTCCTCCTCCTCACTCACCTGGATTCACTGGTTTCCTTACCACTAACTTCTTTCTACCTTATAAACCCAACAGTTCTTGAACTTTTGGGTCTCAAGGCTCTGTTACACTTTTAAACATGATTAGGAACTCCAAATACCTTTTGTTTACATGGGTTTTACCTACAAGTATTTGCCCCCATTAGAAATTAAAACTGAGACATTTAAAAAGTATTAATTCATTTATAATAGTAACAAATCACTACTTGTTCATTTGAAGAGCATATTTATGGAAAACAGCTTTTCAAAACAAAAACCAAATTAGAAGAGTGTCATTTTAATCTAATTGGTTTTTTTTTTTTAATTTTATTTTTTTCAACGTTTTTTTATTTATTTTTGGGACAGAGAGAGACAGAGCATGAACGGGGGAGGGGCAGAGAGAGAGGGAGACACAGAATCAGAAACAGGCTCCAGGCTCCAAGCCATCAGCCCAGAGCCCGACGCGGGGCTCGAACTCACGGACCGTGAGATCGTGACCTGGCTGAAGTCGGACGCTTAACCGACTGTGCCACCCAGGCGCCCCTTAATCTAATTGGTTTTAATCTAACTTCAGTAGACAACAGTTTGATTCTCATATCTCTTATGGATTTAATATGTTAGAATACAGTATTTTGGTTGAATTATATAAAGAAAATCCAGTCTTTTAAAAGGGAGGAATATTATAATTGCTTTCTCAGATGATTTGGTATTTTTACTTAATACCAAATCAGAATTGACAGACAATATGTTAAGAATTATTGGCAGTATGGAATCTGAGGTCCTGTCATTGAGCTTTTTGTACTCAGGTACATTAAAATCCACTGGATCTTTCAGCCATGCAGGATTTTCTAACCTCCTGTATCAATCATTTGGAAAATACTGATTCATTGAGAAATAGCACCTCTTCCAAACGTTGAATGTTTTTTTCATTTTCAGTCTCCAGAAAATCGCATTTGTTAATATTACCACCAGTTTCATCAGAAATGGCTTTAAGTGCTGGTAAACTTGGCGAGTTCACAGTGGCAGATAGAAGTTTTCCAAAATTCTCATTTCCACTTGAAAGTCTGAATTTTATCATCAGCAGTAAACACTGCCAGCTGTTTCTCTGGAGAGACAGGTTCACTTAGTTCACTTCCAAGAAAATACCCAAGTTCTGAATAAGCATCATTCATTCATTTGCCAGTCTTTCTTTCAAGTAAAAATGTTGTTCCATGAAAAAAGTGGCTAGCTTAGCTCACTCCTTAAAACAGTTGCACAAGTGAATTTCCTCAAGATAACCACGCTACCTTGTATGCAGAGCATTTCTGTGTGCTTCCCATTTGTCACACAGAATATTAAAGAGATAAGCACCTCAGGATTGAAATCGAATGAAATTAATGTTTCCAGCTTCATCAAGGACATTCTACGTGGAAGTATTTTCTTTACTCAAACTGAGTGTGTAGCGGTGAGGAACACAATGACCACGGGTTCACTGTGGTGACACTGTCTTGATTCATGCTAGGGCCATCAGCACAGATAATGAACATAGCAAAAGGGGCAAATAACATATTAGCACCACTGTGAAAATAGTTTTGAACCCACAGATGCCCTGAAAATGTCTCCGGGACCCTCAAGGTTTTTGTAGACCCCACCTTGAGGACCACTGCTCTAGCTTGAGTTCCAGATTCTTGCTGAAAGTAAATCAAGTTAGCTCTTCGGTTCTTAAACTTCATGGCCATGGAGCATACATGGCCCTCCGGGTCTGGTTCCTCAGGTCGCGTGTAGGGTCCCGTCAGCTCTGCTGTTCCGACGTAGAATCCAGCGGCCAGCCTCACCAGACTCCTCTTTTCCGTGTCAGTCTGCTGCTGTGCTTGCTCACTGGTATCCTCTGCCGGCAGTGCACCTTTGGCATCCACCCAGGTGCTCTTTCTTTCTGGGAGACCCTTCTCAGACGTGCTGTGGGGTTGGGTAGCGCACTGAACACGGGACGCTGCAACTGTGAGACGGACCGTGAGCCCTGCATGCCGCCACAGGGCGCACTCCGCTGCCCCTTACCCCTGCCCCTGCTTGGTGACCTGCCACGTCATCCCACACACGACAGGCACGACACAGTGTTGCGTGCGTGGCAAACGTCTTGAAGGAAAAGAAACACAGGAAGAACTTTCAGCAAGACTGATTTCTGCTTATTGGTGATGGTGTGTAATACTTCAGTGAACTTCACAGAAGAGTAGATTTACTCAGTCTGTCTCTCCTTCGGGGCACCAGCAGTCTTAAGTAATCCCCTTTCTTTTAAAATGCTGTTTCCTATTTCCATAGCAAATGTATTGGAAGCTTTTAAGTTTTGTTGGTCGAGGTTGAGACACACTTAATCAGGATGGCAGGAGTTGCAACTAAAAATCAGGTGGAGGGAGTGCCGGTGGGCTCCGTCGGTTGAGCATCTGACTCTTGATTTCACCTCTGGTCATGATCTCAAGAGTGGTGTGATCGAGCCCCGTGTCAGGCTCCGTGCTGGGCGTGGAGCCTGCTTAGGATCCTCCTCTCTCTCTCTCTCTCTCTCTCTCTCTCTCTCTTTCCCTCTCTCCCTCTCTCCCTCTCTCCCTCTCTCCCTCTCTCCCTCTCTCCCTGCCTCCCTCCCCCCCTCCCCCCTCTGCCCCTGTCCCCTGCTCACACACTCCTCTCTTTCAAATTAAAAAGGGGCGCCTGGATGGCTCAGTCCGTTAAGCTAAGCATCTAACTTTGGCTCAGGTCATGATCTCACGGTCCGTGAGTTCGAGCCCCGCATCGGGCTCTGTGCTGACAGCTCAGAGCCTGGAGCCCATTTCAGATTCTGTGTCTCCCTCTCTCTCTGACCCTCCCCTGTTCATGCTCTGTCTCTCTCTGTCTCAAAAATAAATAAACGTTAAAAAAAAATAATAAATAAAAAGCAGGTGGAGAAAAGGAAGCTCCTCATTGATAACTCATTAATATGAGTATCTAGGGTTGAACCAAGAAAAGTGGTCCATCTTTCTATCTATGTAGAATTTGGATAATTGCCTTTGTAGTAAAACACAACAGATCGAAACTTCTTCAGGTTCTTCAGTATGAGAACTAGAGGAGAGCCATTACAATTCAGACCTTGAAAAACTCCACTTGTATGAAAGAAAGATAAGAACAGTAAACCATGTTAAGTAATGCTGTGCTCTTTGGAAGACCACCAGTGCTTGTCCTTACAGCATCCCCACAGGGCAGGCAGAAGAGATGCATTGTGATAGTTACACATGGCGAGTTGGAGGGACAGAGCAAAGGCCTCCTGTGTGTCCTGCACAGTGCTGGGAGCCCACAGAGCAGCCCTGATCATGCTTAAACCATCCCCACGGGTAGCTTGATTTGTCAGGTGTATTGTCCTTGGCATAGCCACCGGCTAGTTAGTGCCGTGCAGTCTTCTGAGCCAGACACACACAATGAGCACATACACATGCACATCGTTGAAGAGAGTACTAAATGCTTCCATGAACCTTAGTCTTTAATAATTCACCATTTTGTGCAGAGTATGTATGTGTGTGTGTGTGTGTATTATATATAATTATATATAAATAATTTTTTTTAATGTTTATTTTTGAGAGAGGGGGAGGGAGAGTGTACGTGGAGGAGGGGCAGAGAGAGCGAGAGAGAGAGACAGAATCTGAAGCAGGCTTCAGGCTCTGAGCTGTTAGCGCAGAGCCCAACGCGGGGGCTCAGACTCAGGAACTGTTGAGATCATGACCTGAGCCGAACTCAGACACTCAACTGACTGAACCGCCCAGGCACCCCAGAATACATATTTTTTAAGTTTCATGGAGAACATTTTTCTCTTTTCAAGGTTTATGTTGAAAGCATTCATATTAATTCCAGAAAGAGACATCTACATATTTAGAAAGGCAATAGGTTATCAGTCTGTTGATAATTATGAACAAATAAAAGTCAGTGTGTGTTTAGTCAGATCTTCAGAATGCCCTTACGGGACTTACCTTAGCTGCAATTTAGATTTCAAGAAGCCATTGAGAGTAGACAGGGAAGTTCCTCCACTAGCTGGTTAGTTTCTGGCATGTCCTGTTTCTTGATAAGGTCTAACTACTCACACCATTTGTTTGTAGTGAGCAGAATAGATGCCTTTCTCTCATGCATATCTCCACATCAGAAATCCAAAGGGGATTTAAATTTATGACTAAAAGGAGCTTCTGAATCCAGATTGCCTGTACCAGTTTGATCCTCTGGGAAATGGGTTGCCTTGCCTGAAAGATCTTCAGACAGAGAGGTGGATATTTATTCACACAGGAACCATTTGTCGATTGCTAAGGCCAGGAATCTGTAGGAAATCCAAGAAACAGGAGGTGTCTTGCTCCAAGGGTCTTGGACAACAGGGACGTGGATTGCTGTGATAATCAATGGATGCTTTCCGTGTGGTGGGGCGCAGTCCTAATAGAGTCCGCTTTTTGACTGAGGTGCTTAGTGGAGGCATCACCATTGCGATCACATTGGAAGAAGTTAAAGACTTGTTTTGTATAAATGGGGAAGACGATGAGGGCAGGATCAAGGACACGGAGGGAGCCCAGTGAAAAGTTTAGTCTGAACACAAAACGGTAGGTTGACTTGTGTGACCTCAGTAGAGGAGTCTACGAGAAGAGACCAGCTCCTCTGGTCTTTTCTCCCAGAGTCACCTCTTAGAGCCAAACACTCTTTATCCCAGCGGGTCACACTGGTATTTCGGCCTGCTGGGTGGGGATTGTTCAGGGACACTGTAAATTCAGCCCAAATTAGGCACTTGGGGATTGGCCAGGAAAAATCTATAAATATCTGTCTTTTCTTACTCCTTTCCCTTTGCCTCAGAGGAAGAACGTTTTTCTTTTTTTTTTTTTTTTTTTTTTCCTTTTTTTTTTTCCCCCAAGGCTAACTGTTTGGTGTAAGTTCCCAGCCCTATCTCGATCTTTTTCAAGAGCTGCTTCTCCATAAAACAGCGTGATGTTCAGAAGTTCAATAGCTTCTTTGGCCTTAGCTTCTGGAGAAGCTAACCTGCCTTTTCCACTTACCACAGAAAACAAGACTTTTCCCCTCTCTCTGTTTTCCTGTCTCAGGATACAAATATCTTCAGGGGGAACATGGTGATCTGATTCACAGGAAAGGTGTTTTGGTCTGTAATTTCTAATTTGAGTCAGAATATATCTGTGACTTGGTTTTGCCTTCCACCCCCCCCCCCCCCCCACACCGACCTTGTAGGCTGACTTAGATGCCTATTTTTTTTTATTTTTTATTTTTTATAAATAAGGCAAAAATGTACTGGTGATAATAAAATAGTACAGCAGTTAACAGTACTCACGCTGCGGGCATATACAAAATACATGTACCAATTCATTTATTCCTCATAACGGCATTTTTCTTTCAGTGTTTGCTATGATTGGGTTTTACCCCGTTTTACAGGTGAGGAACTAAGGAACAGAAAGGTTCTATAGCTTGCCCAAGGCAGTCTGGCTGCAGTTTCATCTTCTTGACCGATGTCCTGGAGAGTCACTGCACTACCCAGTGGGCCATCCCTTCCCTTCCTGTCATGTGTACTGTGGGGGACATCTCGGCCTGCATGGACTGAAGTCAAGGGCTGCCCCCGACCTCCACCCCAAAATGTGTTTCTGCGCTAACAGCTCTTCTGAAACAAATTCTTACAATTTCATCTGAGGTAGACAATTATGCTGTACTTCCTTAGAAATTTTCAGAACACCAAGGTATCTGTTCTAGCTAAATAAAATTATCAAGTGCAAGCTCCAAAGAGTAGACTGTAAATGAGCAAAACCAGATTTGTTCTTTTGGGAATAAGCAGATGCCAAAATTGACCTGGCAGTAGTGTTAAAGAGTAAGGTTTTGGGGTTTTTTTTTCCTTGAAGGATTTTTTTTTCTCTTTTCCCTTTGTTTTGTCTTTTGGACAGTTGATGAAAAGAGCAAGTTCTACCTCTCCATTTTTTTGGAAGGCATGACTGTCCGGTGGTGTGTGGTGGGATGAGGGAAGTCTTTCATGGGAAGCTGAATCACTTTTTGGCTTGTCTGACTGACTATGTTAGGGCTGTTCTTTTTGCCATGAAGTGAAAAATAAGAGTAAGTTGAGTAACTTCCTAAAGTAATACATTTGCATTTTATGTGGGATTCAGAATTTTCCTGAGGGTATGGTTATTTTGAACATGAGTTTTCAAGTCTAACCAGGACTTTTAACCTTTCAGTTCAGAGAGTCTTTTAGACTACTCCCCTTTTCTGTATGTTAGCTCTGATTTAAAAAAAAAAAAAAAAAAAAAAATTTTTTTTTGTTCTCCCATTTAAGAATTAAATCTGGCCAGCCATTGGAAAAGTCTGAGGATTATGACTGTGGTAATAAGTGAGTATGTGATCAGTTAGTCATCTAGCTTCTGAGTGTCTGGTGCCATTTTTGGCATTCTGCAAGAGAAACTGAAGGGCCTGTTGCCTTTAGGGAACTCAGCATCTACTTAGAGTCAAGGTACAGCATCAAGAGCAAGACAGGGCGGAACACTGTAGAGTGAATGTAACAGAGTTAAGGACCATCAAAGTACAAAGGATAGAGTTTTAAGATGGTTAGAGTGGGCAGAGATTCCCTCATTAGGAAAGTAGGATTTGAGGGGTGGATTTTGGCTAAGGTGAAGAGACAAGGTAGGGAGTTTCATAGCCCACAACTGTTCCCAAGGGCCAGGGGCGTTGAGGTAGGAAGAACCATGTACTGGGGTGTCTGGGTGGCTCAATTGGTTAAGCATCTGACATCGGTTTAGGTCGTGATTTCACAGTTCATGAGTTTGAGCCCCGCATCGGGCTCTGTACCGACAGCTCAGAGCCTGGAGCCTGCTTTGTATTCTGTGAGTCCCTCTCTCTGTAACCCTCCCCCATTCATGGTGTGTGTCTCTTTCAAAAATAAATTAACATTAAAAAAAAAAAAAAAGAACCATGTCCTGATTATAGAACATTGGGAGTTCAACGGTATGTCTACCTAGGGGAATAGTAGTGAATAAGACTGGCTAAGACCATGGAGACATCCATATGAGGAGACGAGGCTTGATGTGGCTAAAGACTTTTGTACCGTCTTCCTGAATTACAGCACAAGTCGTACTGCTTCTCTGCTGCAGAGTCCTCACTGGCTCCCAGGTGCCTCTCAATAGAGTCTAAACTTTTTGACATGACATCATATGCTTTTATAATCTAGGCTGTTAATGCTTTCCCAGGCTAATGTTAATAGCGCTCCCTTGTAGGATTTGATGCACGTAACTAGACAGTTTGGCTAGTCTTCCGTCATACCTGCCACTCGTCGACATCTGTACCCTCTCTCACACTCTTTACAGGCAACGCCCCCCTTCGTGGGATTTTTCTACCCAATCAGTGCAGCCAGAGATCCTTGTTCCTTTGCTGGAATTTCCGCATTTCATTTGTACTACCCAGGCTGTCTTATACTTGTATTTCCTGCCATTGCCCCTTCCTTGAGGCCCAGGAAACATCTCATCCATCTTTATAGCTCCTAACACCTTGCAGAGCCACCTAACTACAGCAGGTATTTCAGTGTTAGTTGAATGGTAAAAAAAATTTTGTTTATCTTCACTGGTTCGCTACTAACTGACCATGACTGGCTAGTGATGACAAAATCCCATTAGGAAATTCTGGTCACTAAATGTCAGTGTTGTTTCCCTTGATCTCATTGCCTTTGTTTTATAGAATAAGGGTTGTTCTGATTTCCATAGATGTTCGTATGGAAAGGGAGTTTCTTACTTGTTGGCCATGCCCTTCTTTTCCCATTTCCTTGCCAAAACATTGTCCACCCCGCTTCCCTCCTCCAGTTGTTACCAAGCGCTTGTCCATATTCGTAACCAAGATAGCAGTGTGTACATTCCAATGTTCTCTCCTGGTCTCTGATAGAACCTCTAGGAAAAAATGCCAAGTGCACAAAAGAACAGGCATACATATTGCAAAGAACTCACTTTGTGTTAATGGTCCATTTTCTCTGCTAAGGCTTCAGTTACTTCTCAGAAAGTCTTTTGCAGCCTAAAGTATTTATTACCAGGTTGGTACTCCTATAGCAACATGGTGGAAGGATTCGCTAAGATACCTTCTCTCATAGGAAGGACTTCTTAAGAGACGGCTGAGAAAAGTGGAGTGTGCAGACAGAACCTAAATGTTCCCTTGTGACACTCTGGAATACTTGCATCAGCCGTCCTTGCTCTGCTACCCCAGACCTGCCTCTCCCAGGTCTGTGGAACGTTTATGTAGCAAAATCCAAATCTCTTACTTTGCATGAGCTTTTTACAGCACTGGTGCTGTTTGCTGTTCTTTGAAATCTTTCCCTCTTTCAGTGTCCCTGGTGTCCCGTCTGTGTGTTGATTCCCAAATCTGAACGCCCAATCCCAGCCATTCTCCTGAGCTCCAGACGCACATGCTTGCCTGCTTACCGGGGCTTTGCTCCGAGGTCTCTGAGATCCTCGGATTCTCTGCACCTAAAACGGACTCGTCATCAGGGGCGCCTGCATGGCTCAGTCGGTTAAGCATCCAACTCTTGATTTCAGCTTGGGTCATGATTTCACGGTTTGTGAGTTCTAGCCCCATGTTGGGCTCTCAGCTAGCAGCACAGATTGTGCTTGGGATTCTCTCTCTTCCTCTCTCTCTGCCCCTCCCCTGCTCACATGCTCTCGATCTGTCTCTCTCTCCCTCTCTCAAAATAAACAAAACCAAACAAGAAACAGAAACAAAAAAACCTGCCTCCTCATCTGATCTCTCCCTGCTGCCTCCTTGGGCTCCACCGCACTGTTTGTCTGGTTGCCCAGGGCAGAGTCCTGGTCTGACAGCACTGCTCTCCGCCTCATCCTCCACCCCCACTGCCTGTTAACGATTAGTATTGTCAGACTCTCATTTCCTTTTCTCGATCTCCACTTTCATCACCTGAATTCACACTCCCCTCCCCTCTCATCCAACGTGTGTTACAGCTCTGTGACCGGTCTCCCTGCCTCTCGTCTTCTCCCTCCCGTTTAGGAACGTGCTCTAAAAAATGGTATTTTTGAAAGCAGAACTCTTCACGCCTTTCTCTAGCTAACAACCCTTCCACGGCTTTTTCTTGTTGCAGTGATGCAGACTTGTCCGCGTAAGTAGCGTGTTCATCTGGAGCTGCCTTTTTCTGCTCCGCGGGACTCCTCCTTTGCCACTCGCTCTTTCTCGCCTCTGGGCGCTAACACTCAGTCCTCTGCCGGCATGTGCACAGAATGCCTCTCTGTAGCCGGGTCCTGGGGCTCCCTGCCTCTCACCTGGTGAGCTCCTACTCCTCCGTAGGGCCCCCGAGTAGTCAGCATCTCCACAGCAAGCCTCTCCTGGCCCTCAGAGCCTGTTCCGTCTAAAGGCAAATGTCCTTGTGTCCTGTGATTCCTCTGTGTGAACACGCCTTGCATCTTATCATAGCTCCTTAATGTCTCGTTTGCTGCTGTATCCTCAGTGCCAAGCATAGGTGTTCAGTAAATACTCATCTAACTTCATTTCCTGAAAATCAGCTTGTTAAAGGTTTAGGTCAGTGACGCGTGAAGTTGGAGTATACACTCGTACGAGTATGATGAGTTTCCCGTGTGAAATTTCTTGGTTGTTTAAATTGTTACTGATACTTGGAGGGGGCCCGGGTGGCTCAGTCGGTTGAGCGTCCGACTTCGGCCCAGGTCATGATCTCACAGTTCGTGAGTTCAAGCCCCGCATCGGGCTCTGTGCTGACAGCTCGAGCCTGGAGCCTGCTTCGGATTCTGTGTCTCCCTCTCTCTCTGCCCCTCCCCCGCTCGTGCTCTGTCTCTCTGTGTCTTAAAAATAAATAAAACATTTAAAAAATAGTTACTGATACTAAATTTGCCATTTTTATTTTATTCTTAAAAATTTTTTAATATTTCTTTTTTTCATTTTTGAGAGAGAGAGAGAGAGAGACAGAGACAGAGACAGAGTCAGAGTCAGAGTGCAGGCGGGGGAGGGGCAAAGAGAAGGAGACACAGAATCCGAAACAGGTTCCGGGCTCTGAGCTGTCAGCACAGCTCGAACTCACGAACCGTGAGATCATGACCTGAGCCGAAGTCAGACACTTAACCAGCTGAGCCACCCAGGCACCCCTAAATTTGCCATTTTTAGCATTCTGCATGAAATTCGCCACTTTTAGCTTTCTCAGCATTCCGTGTTTTAAAAATTCCAATATATCTTAAAGCCACATTCTTTGGGAAGATTTGAAAATTCTATTTAAAAATTAAATGTTTACAAAATACCTAGTATACTTGAAATAGGTGCAACTTATCGCATGTCAGTCATACCTCAGTTAAGATGCTTGAGAGTTATTTAAGCGATAACTACAAAAATATTTTTCAAGGCCTAGGTTACCATCTGAAATAGAAGTTACGACCAGAAGTTTAGCCTGAACCTCAGGCTTTTTGCACTTGTAAATGTATGTGCAAACTATTTGGGTAGGAAAAATAACAAAAATACACTTTTGTGTACAGAATACATTTTAGTGTCTGTAGTATAGTTGGTGTGTTGAAGAATAAAAAAATGTGGAGGGAGCATATCCCTTTTTTTATTAATGCTTTGGGGAGAAAGAGGTCCTGTCCTTTATAGTCATTTTACTCAACCTCTTAAGAGTTTGCAGTTATAGGATTGTGAAGTTGGTAAGATGTCTAAATGTGAAAAGTTCTTATATTGAACCATTATGAGGAAAAAATCAGAGTAGTTTTTGTTTAATTTTGTCAGTGCCGCCCAGTCTTATGTGATGTACTCATACTGATCATGCTAAAAACAAATGTTGCTAGGAGATTTAGAAATAATAAAGGATATGGGGTGCCTGAGTGGCTCAGTCAGTTAAGCATCTAACTCTTAATCTCAGCTCAGGTCTTGATCTCTGGGTTGTGAGTTCAAGCCCTGCGTTGAGATCCACACCCAGTGTGGAACCTACTTTAAAAAAAGAAAAAAAAAAAAGAACGGTGAATATGATTTATGGTTGATCAGATACGACCATCTTTGGCATCTGGTTTCAAATCTAGTACATGACCACACAGAGAAATGATCATCAAACAGTGCACCACCGCGTGGGTGGTGTCTCATTTCTCCTTTGAAGAGGGTCGCAGACGGGTAGAACAGGAGGATCCCGTAGATCTGGTGTGTTCCTTTCGGCAAGAAATTCTACAGACTGTTCCATATAGTAAAGACACGAAGAAATGGGACTCAAGGTTCAATTGGCTTTTTGTAGCTGATGGAACAGCCCTTGGTATCAGGAGCACCCTTTGCATCGACGGCCTTCCAGGGGGTGCTTTTAGTGAGGTGTCTCTGGGTCTCCGTTGTTAGCCTTGCTGTTCAGGCTCACAGATGACACAGAGTTTGGATGGACAGCCGCTACTTCAGTGACAGGATCTAGATTCAAGATGCTGTTTTTAGGCTAAAACAGTAACCTCAGTGAGAATATAGAAGGGCAAGATGTGAGGTGGGTCTTTAAATAAAACCACCAGGTTACAGTATGAAGAAGATCTGATTTGAGTCAAACAAACAAACAAAAAAATACGGGAAGTGAGCCCATTTCATCAGAGGCTTGGATCTTCCTACTTGGGGTGGTACTCGAGTTAAGCTTGATTTTGATCGTCCCGGGCTCACCGTCACCAGAAGCACTGAGAGTCCTCCGTCGGGTTCCCTGTGACGGGAGGAGCGGCCGTGGGAATCGTGGTCCAGGAGAAAAGCTGTGAGGAGGGCGGTGAGTCCTGATGCTTGTCTTCACATACTTGAAACGCTGCTACAAGAAATAGCTGATGTTTGTTCCGAAGAGAAGAGCTAGGAGCCGTAGACCCATTCGACCTGAAGAGGGCCTGGCTGGCGGTTAGTTGTCCGAATCCAGAAATCTTTCATTCTCTGTGTTGGGTGTGTTCGTCCTGACTTTTGTAATCTGTTAGCGAGGAGCGGCTAAAAAAAGGAAACGTTCAGGATGAAAATGTTGACCAAGAAGTTAACTCTGTTCAGCGTAATGATACACTCTCCACCTGAACTTTCTAAAATGAGGATCCGTTTGTCATGTTTATTGAAAGAGGAAAACTGTTGTTCTAACCTTTGGCGTTTGTGTAGAGTCAAGCCTGAGCTACTGGTACAAGTGATGAATTCTCAGTTTTCTTTCCTCAATTTTTTAACTTCCATTTTCTCAACGATAGTTTCATTTCTTTAACTTTGGGGGATTACTCAAAGCAAAATAAGATGCATAACGGACAGAAAGAAGATTCACAGAATGGAGCTCAGTGGAAACTCATTTTATCAGCTGTGTGACCTTACACAACTGACTGAAACACTGAGTGCAGGTCTTCTCCGCCACAAGGCAGACAGTGACCTTAGAGCTTTTGATGAGGAATAAATGAGGTCGTACACTTGGAAGCACCTGGCAGACAGGAAGTACTCAGGACACGTCGTTAATCAATCATGCCACAGAAGAAACTATCCTATCACCACTTTTGCACCTGACATTGGGAATCTGCCCCCTCCTTTCTCTGCCCTCCCTCTCCTTTTATTTCACCAAGCTGTTGGCAATTTTAGTAAAATTTAACATTTGTGGACATGTTCCTTGAGACCTGTTTCCCGGGAGGAGCAAAAGCTTGTAAAGGGACATTTTTAGGGGCACCTGGGTGGCTCAGTCAGTTGAGCGTTGACTCTTGATGTCGGCTCAGGTCATGATCTTGAGGTGGGGAGATCGAGCCCCGTGTCAGGCTCTGCACTGAGTGTGGAGCCTGCTTAAGATTCTCTCTCTGTGTCCCTCTACCTTTCCCCTGCTCACGCTGTCTCTACAAAAAATAATTTAAAAAAATTTTTAAAGAAAAAGACATTTTTAAAGCTTTATTGTTGTTTTATATTCCTCCGTCTTAATTTCTTTTTGCCATTGTTACTATGGTCAGATAATTTGCTGCTGCGGGCTAAATGGTCTTCAGGTTTCTTCTTGCCAAGGCAAGAAGGGGTTAAAGCGAAGAAGGCGCTGCTTTGCCACCACCCACGCTATGTTAACAAGAATCGAGAATCGCTGGTTGATTGCCAGGCCAAGGCCTTCCCCTGTGCTTTTTTCACCTTCTTGGAACCTCTAAAGTCAGAGAAATGCCTGGGTGGAGGGGTTGGGGGGAGGGACGGTAGGCCTCCCTGGACCTGTAGTGCTCAGACACCTAAGTTAAAATTAAAAAGGAAGTCCCACATGGAAACAGTGACTTTGCAGCCACTGTAATTAATTTCCTCCTTTCTCCTCTCAGTCAAGCAACCATCATACATGAAACAGTCTCTTATTCTAAGCAGACTCAAATTGTCCCAGTGGAGGTGAAGTATTTTAGCTGTATTCTAGTCACTTTTGCCACCATCAGACGTGTAACTCTGGATGACTCACTATTTTTAAGTTGATGAAATCACAGATAAATGAAAATTAACTGTGGTAGACCTTTCCTTCTGATTTCATGTGAAAGTGGAGGAGGAAAATACAATGATGCAAAAACACACTACATGTTTTCTACAACGGATTTTGAGAGAATTTCTCAATTCCCTTTTCTCCTCTGAATCTACCCACATCCTATGAGCTGTGTGGCAGGTGATAAAGATTTCTTAGTCTCAGACTGACCATATCCGACCAAGAAGGAACTCCAGATAGTGTCCAACCCCTGTTGTTTTTCAGTTCTGGAAACCTAGGCCCAGAGAGTCCGGCTAATTGCGCCAGTCGCTCAGTGAGACCATGGCACACCTAGGATAGAAGGAGCCCTTGGCTTCCACCCTGGTTCCTTGTGTTCCCTGCAGGGACGGAATCCATCACTGGGGGGTTACTTAGCCAGCGTCCAGTCGCGTGCTGCTGCTGTTCCCTTTGGGGTTACAGGAAAAATACTTAGTAGTGGACTCTCCCCAGCCCCCTCCCTGCAGTGCTTCCTGGCTTTCGGTGTTCTCTTTGGGACTTCGGCATACCCACTAGGTGGTGTCCTAATTCAGAAACTTGACTGTGGGACTCGAGACTGGATTCTGCCCTAACTAAACAAAGGGAGCCAAAGAGAGCTGCCCCAGAAGAATTGCTTAAACAATTTGGGTAAGTTGTTAGATCTTATAATTAAATAAATCAAGAGAAAATTTAATTCACGAACAGAAATGCTGTAGTTAAATTTAAATGCAGGAAATATTTTTCTACTTCCTCTTCTGGAATCTTGAAGAACATATGTTGGGCCTGTGGTATGAGTAAAAGAGTGGTTGCTTCTGTTGAAGAATTTGGGACTCCTTTTGGGATAGAGAGTGGGACAGAGGATGCAGAGACAAGGGAGATACAATTAATCTTGTAAATAACTACTACCATAAGGGGCTATAAGTAATAAACATGTTTTACTACAAGTTTCCAAAATTAAAGGAAAGGGGAAATTTTCTCAAAACAAAAATTCGTAGCTGGGGCGCCTGGGTGGCTCAGTCGGTTGGTTAAGTGTCCGACTTTGGCTTGGGTCTTGATCTCACGGTTCATGAGCTCGAGCCCCTCATCAGGCTCTGTGCAGACAGCTTAGAACCTGGAGCCTGCTTCCGATTCTGTCTCCCTTTCTGCCCCTCGCCTGCTCATGCTCGCATGCGCTCTTATGTGCTTGCTCTCTCTCAAAAATAAAGAACATCAAAAAAAATTCATAGCTCTCAGCTCTGGTTTGAATATAAAATGATTGGTTCGGTTGCTGTGTTTCAAAATCCTAACAGAATAACTGCTCCGTGGTTCCAGATGTTTTTGATAGAAACTTGGAATTGTCACAGCAGCAGCCAAAGCCCAGGACCGCAGACTGTGTTCTGTGGAAAGTGCTGAACAGATCCAGAGGGGGAAGCAAAGGAGACCTTTTTTCCCCCACCCAGAGCATTTGTTCTGCAAGAAAGAACAGAGTACTATAAGGAAGATTCTAAACCTTTTGGGGGGGGGGGGTGGCTTTTGTGTGCAGACAGAGTAGGGAGAAGCCTAGGTTTGCAGCCTGTGGCACAAAGTCAGCAGATCATCGGAAATAAAATAGTTTAATCTATAGGTCCCACAACATTTCAGACAGCTACGTTACTTTGAAACCGGTTTCTCTCTAATTATATACACTTGTTGAGGGCAGAGACCTTGCTGTTTGTTTGCTTCCCTGCAAGGCACAAAATGTCTGTTAAGGCGATAGAGATTATCTCCGTTTCAGTCAGTAGTTAGACGATGTTGGGACTCAGAAGGCTGTACGGTGATTAAAGCCTCTCGGATCCCTTGAGAGATGCCTGGGAACCTTGGAAGCAGGAAACATTCGATTCTAATTAAAACAGAAGGGAGTGGCAGGAGGAATAAACCATGTTGAGGACAGAGGGGAGCCGGCCCTGTGTTCAGATGGGGAGGAGGGGGGGAGTTCAGAGTTACAGCTTGATGAAAGTTCCCACAGAAAAGGTGATGCACTAGCAGCTTTCCCACACGTGCCAGCCCGAAGGGTCTTCCGATATGTGCTCTGCACCAGAGTCTCCGAGTATTTGTAAAGAAAGCCCTTTGGGTGAGTCTGAGCAGGAACTTTAGTTGGAACTTTTTAAGCTGTCTCTGCTGATCCTGTTTCTACTGTTCTCCATCCTACTCTAATGAAAAGCAACATCTGTTTGACTGTCCTTGTTGGTAGCATCGCAGAATCCGGGCTCACTGGGGGCCTGTGGGGAAGAGGCGGCCGTCCACCTGCGTGCCTTGGGTGACCCCACGAGGGGTGGGGACCTGGGCTCTGGTCGGTCACAGCTGGACTGCAGTGCAGTCCTAGGCGAGGAAAACACTGGCTTTCTCGTGAAGTTTGCTGCGTTTCCCTCCTTTGGGCTGGTTAGCAACGAGACCGCCTGGCCCGAGGAAGTGGTGACTCATCAGACCTTCTACACCCCCTTTGTAACTCCTGAAAAACCTTGTCACCAACTCCAGTTGCAATACTGACAGAAACTTAAGCACTAAATCTCTTTTCTTCCTTTCTCTTGTGGTATCTGCACCCCCTCACTCACACTCTCCAGGTCTGGCCACGACTTCCCTGGCCCTTGGAGGAAAAGGGTGGCAGCCTAACGCTCTTACAAGGAGATTTTCTTATTCTTGCCTTTCCCCACTCTTTTCCCCCTTTTTGCTTCCTTCACGTCCTTCTTTTTTCCCTCCCAGATCATTCACGAACCAAATGAGAGTGTGTCCGAAGTCAGGACGAACGAGTTCTGGTGTAGGCCTGTCCCCCCAACCCCGGTTGTTGCGGGGGGGTGGGGGGGAGAGGTGGGGCTCAGTAAGAAAACAGGCAGATGAAGTGACAGCCTCCTGCAGAGAAAGTATTGGCACGGGTACCTGTTCACTCTGCTCCTTCCTTCTCTCCTTAATTCTCTTTAAGGCCCCTTCCATCACTCACGTTCTCCCCACCCGCATCCCCCCTGCAAAAAAGCAAAAGACTGAACTCTTGCTTTTTAAACCCCGTCAGCCACTTTTGTAGCCACTTTGGATCCCAGAAGCACAGCCAGAGATCCTCGGCTGACATTTTTCTCACATGAAATCACTGGTTTGCATCTGGCAGGGAGCTGCGGTGCGCGCCTTGGGCAGTTTGAATTTGCTGTCGTTCGTGGAATAGAGGAGTGTGTTGTACTCGCTCGTGATGTTTGGGACGGCCGCCTCCCCCCTTCATCGTGTTCCGGCTCGGACATCAGAGCGTTCGAGGTGCACCGTGCGATGCCTGACAGAGCCGTTTTCATAGGGGACGGTGTGGGGAGGAGGGGGGGGAGGGGGGGGAGCAGGAGCAGCAGGAAGTGGGTTGGAAAAGGAAGCCTTGTTTTTCTCTTCTTCGTCTGTGGATGAATCATGTTCCCACCACTGCAATTAGGTTTTCAAACCTCCAAGGCTGCTGGTTGCGGAGCCGAAAGGGCAAGTAGTGACGTTCCAAGGGTGAGGGAAAGAGGGGGGCTGGGGTAGGGGAGGGCCAGCGCCCAAGAAGGGAGGAGGGAGTAGAGGAGGAGTGGTCTTTCTCTTCTCCTTCTCCTCTGCTGTCAGTGGATATTCTCAACTGAAATCAGAACCAAGCCCTACTACCCGGTGAGCAACAGGCTGACTAAAGACTCGACTCTGAACAGAATCTCCAAGCATCTACTTTTGTTTTTGTTTTTTCCCCTATAAAGGAAAAACTGATTTTCCTTGTCTTTTTTTTTTTTTTTTTTTTTTTTTTTTTTTACCTTAACAGAAGTTAACGAGAGAATGAGAATGTTTTCATGGCATCCCTTTGAAGTAGAGTTGTCTTACCTTTTCCTCTCTTTCTCTTTTCCTGATAAAGTACATACTGGATTTTTATTGCCTGCTTTGGGTTTTTCCCCCACGTGTGTCAGCCATTATGCATAGCTGGTTCATCCTTAATTTTCCTGCTGGAGTGATCGCCAGTGATGGGAGCGGTGTGTGCTTGTCTTTCACTCAAGATCTGCCTAAAGCATGGCATCAGGAGGCTGTTGTTTATATTATGAATTATAAATTTATCATCCCAGCTCTCTGAAGTTGCCAGAAAGTTCTCCGTCAGTTCAAGGAATTGGATTCTGCTTGGTTTCTTTTTAATCATTTTTTGACCCTTTGAGGGTTTTGTAGAGAGAGGAGTCTGGAAGGCACAGATCTCCAGCTCAGCGTGAGAAATCTGGAACTCTGGACTTGGTGGAGTGCACTGGTCCCCCAGGTTAGCAGTGGGTACGTCTCCTACATTTTGTTTCCTCTCCTCTGCATTTGGACAAAAATGTATGAACGGCACAAGAGGCGCTACAGCCTGTGTGACATCTCCAAGGTGGACAGGACTGTGGACGTGGTGCTGCTGAAGGTAAGGGGCCACAATGCAGACGTTCCAGAGCTCTCAGGCCCCTTCATCTCTGTGAACCCAGTAGCTGAGTCCCTAGCCTCCCTGTACTGGGAGAAAGGCTGAGAAGGTTGTGGGGAAAGTAGGGGGTGGAGGGGTGAGGCTGCTGATTTTAAGGTTCTTAAGAGACAGATACTGGGAGGGGCTTAAGAATCATCATTGAACCGCTTACTTTGGAAATGTCATTTTGCTTGCTTTAAAATGCATTCTTAAGCTGAGCAGAACCTCGTATTCTTGAAAACCAGAGAGGAAGAAATTCACCTTCAGAGCTGCTCTTCCCTGAGATATCTCTGTGTCTGTCTCTGTCCCTGTGATCCCCATCTCCTCACCTTCCCCTACTCCAGCCCCATCTGTCTGATATCACTCTCTGTTGGTCTCCTTTTCTGCTTCTTAGTGTGTGTCTCTCTCTCTCTCTCTCTCTCTCTCTCACTCTCTCACTCTCTCACTCTCTCACTCTCTCACTCTCTGAGTCTCTCTTAACTGTTAGTCTGCTGTCTCTCTCAACTCTTTAGGGGCAAGATAGACATTTATTTCCTTTGCAAGGGTCTCCAGCCTATTTATTGCAGTTGCAGAGTAGTGCTTCTGGCTTGGTTTGACTGCTTTTTTTTTTTTTTTTTTTTTTTTTTTTACTGACTTTCTTGATAGCTGTATTTGTTTTCTCAGTGTCAGTGATGTTGGGTGTCAGAGCAGGATGGGGGTGGAGACTCTGCAGAGCTAATTGCTCACAGAAGGCATCCTTGCCTCTAAAATTAGTAAGGACTCCTCCAGCCATAAGATGGGAGTCTGGGAATGTCGGACGACTCAAGGAGCACTTTTTGGAAGTTTAGCAGTTTTCTGGCAAAGGCAGGGGAAATTGGAAGCTAGCCAAACTGCTTCACAGATGCCAGAAAAGCCTCAGTACCTGAACTTGTGGCCCTATAAGCTAGCGGAGCACAGGCATGGTGTTATTTCCCTGGTCAAGGACATTTGGGAACTATGTTACCGATTTATCAATTCAGTTTATGACTTGAGACTTCGTAATTTTTTTCTACTGGTCCATTGAGGCCGAGAAGAAGGCTAGAAGGTTTAGAAGGCTAGACCCGGAAGCCCATGGGTACCATGGCTGGACAAGGGGCCAGGTAGAAGTTGTGATTTGTGCTAGAGTGGTGTCGCCGTCCCTCCTAATTGCTGTCAGGTAGCTGTCTGACCTGCTCGGCCTAGACTGAGCACTGTTGGTAAGTTGGCATTTTGAACTGGTTCCAAGATACTGTTAATTTTAGTTTCTCCGAACTGTGATTACCTCTATGAAAGCACCGTGGTGGTTTAAGATTTTTGTCCTCATATATTTACGAGAGCCCAGTTTTTAGGACCTTTGTATGCTTGACTCTTGATTTTACCTGTCTGGGGGGAAAAGAAAGTAGGGAAAGAGGGAAGGAACCTAGAAAATCTCAGTGTAGGCACCACAGAGAATATCGTGCATTTAAAATAAGGCTAAAATGTGTAGTACTGTATGCTCTGGCTGGGCATGAAAGTTTGTTGGCCTCAGAGATGCTGTAACAAAACATTTCCACGTACATTATTTCACGTGAGACTTAACTGCTCAGACAGCCACTCTCTCCCCCCCCCCACCCCCCTCCCCCCACCATTCAGGTGAAGAGCTTAAGGGTTCTCTTGAGCCACGGTGAGGAATATGAAGTACTTGACTGACAAAGATGTGATTTTTTTTTTTTTTCCACAAGGCCACAGATAATAAAGGACACAATTAGTTTTTTTAGATGAATCTGTTTGCATTCGTTGTTTTTTTTTTTTCCCTTACCATGCTGCCAACTATATAATGAAAGAGTTTTAGTGGAGAAGACATCACTTCTCAGAAAATAGGCATTTATTACAAATAGGTAAACACTAGGAGTCCTAAAACTAGTGGGTTTAAAATAAGATGGCTAAGTTGTGTGTTAATCTCTTTGCTTTGGAAACAGAAAAAGGTGACATCGTTGAGAGCTGTTAATGACCTGTTCAGTGCCAGCAGCAGCCCTAAGTCCAAAGGCCACACAGTTCTTTAAAATCCTCATATTGCTTCAAGACAGGCGATACATAGAGAAAAAAGTACAAATTATAAGTGATTTGACAGGAATAAGCAGCAGACTATATAGAAAATAATGAGAAGGCCTATTTTCGATAGAAGATGTTTCTGAGGTGCTGACATTTAAAAAACTGATCTCCAGGGGCGCCTCGGTGCCTTAGTCAGTTAAGCATCCGACTTCGGCTCAGGTCATGATCTCGCCATTCGTGAGTTTGAGCCCCACATCGGACTCTGTGCTGACAGCTCAGAGCCTGGAGCCTGCTTCGGATTCTGTGTCTCCCTCTCTCCCTGCCCCCCCCCCCCCCCCCCCGCTCACGCTCTGTCTCTCTCTCTCTCAAAAATAAACATTAAAAATTTTTTTCTAACTTTAAAAAACTGATCTCCAGAGGATAGAAAGATGCTGGCTACGCAAAAGGAAGATGTTCCCAGAAAGAATGAACAGTAGATGCAAAGGCCCTGAGGCCTTCAGGAAAGAATTGGCAGGGCCAGTGCGTGGGGAGCCCTGAACAAGCAGAAGAGAGGTATCAGAAGAGTCATAAGTGGGACCTTAGGAAAGCAGGGCCTTGACAGCCATGAGGAGGAGGAGTTGGCTTTGTTTGGATAGGTCACTTCTCAAACTATGTTTTGAAGAGATCCCTCTGTCAGTGTGGGAATAAGTTAGGCTGCCATTATGGCAGCCCAGGCATGGTAACTTGGTTTTGTGGTCTGCACTGGAAAGAGGTGGATGGATAGGAGGAGATCCAGGCATTTAGTTTTTACATTCCTAGTGTTTGTCTGATTTTGCATATAGAAAAGCAGGTGGGGATGGTCCATAGTTCTCTGAAGGTCTCACAGTGCATGTGTGATAGGTGATGGGATGCAATCCCAGATCTGATCGTCAAGGCTGATGCTTTTTCTTGCTATCCGAGACCTCCTCCTCCAGTCAGCCAGTTCCTTTTGTTACACAAATACGTGAATCAGTTTTCATTTATAAATATGGATGTATTTTTTTCTATCTTAGATATTGTCCTAGACGCTATCTCAATTGTTTCTTTCCCAGAGCAGGAATGCCTTCCTAGCACTGAGGGCAGTGTCATGACCCTCTATTAATTAGTTCTGTTGCACAATCTGTAGCAGATTTTTTCCACAATTCTTTTTTTTTTTTTGTCATTTAGAAGTATTCTCCAATTATATTTTGAGCTTCAGTTTTTTTTGTTTTTTTTTTTTAGTGTTTATTCATTTTTGAGAGACAGAGCACGAGCAAGGAAGGGACAGAGAGAGAGAGAGAGAGAGAGAGAGAGAGAGAGAGGGAGACACAGAATCAATCCAAAGCAGACTCCAGGCTCTGAGCTGTCAGCATAAGCCAGATGCAGGGCTCGAACCCACGAACCCTGAGATCATGACCTGAGCTGAAGTCGGACGCTCAACCGACTGAGCCACCCAGGCTCCCTGAGCTTCAGTATTTTTAATCAGTGTTTTTAAAAAAAATTATTATATTTGGGTGTATATGCCACTTCAGTTCTCAAGTGATCATGCACATGTTCTCACTCCACTTTTATCTATAGAAATTTGCTCTTTTATACAAATGAGTTTGCAGTTTTTTCATCTGCTCACTATATCTAAGCGCTCAGAACAGTGTTCCTAATTCGTATTAAATGCTCAGTAAGTCCGACTTCAGCCCAGGTCATGATCTCACGGTTCGTGGATTTGAGCCCCGTGTCAGGCTCTGTGCTGACAGCTCAGAGCCTGGAACCTGCTTTAGATTCTGTGTCTCCCTCTCTCTCAGCCCCTCCCCCACTCACACTCGGTCTCTCTCTCCTTCAAAAATAAATAAACATTAAAAATATTTTTTTTAGATGCTCAGTAAGTTTGTTCATTGAATGAATCCGTCTTCTAAGATTTGTAAGTAAGGATTCCTATGCATCCCACAACGTAAGCTTTGGTTAATGTACTGAAAGGTTGACATAAGAACACGGAGGTATGACCGTAAATACAAAACGTAGCTTGTGAGCCTGCTGCTGTGAAATTGCACAGTTACAACTCCAGCCCCTCCTGCTGGCATTGTAGTAAGTCGCTAGGTTAGCTTCCAAATTCTCATCCTGGGCGAGGTCCCCATGCTTTGTCTTACCCTGCACTCTGTCTGTTGGCTTCTTCAGTTTTATATAGTTGGTTTCATCGTAGCTCTTCTGTATCAAGGCCTTCCCTTAAGATTTCCCTAAAGCTGCATGGTCTTTGTCCTCAGGTCAGCTCTTGCTTCCCACCATCAGCCTCCAACATCCCTGGAATCTTACCTCCTTTCTGAATTCTCTGCTAAATAGTAAGGTGCGTAAGTTAATAGTGTTCCTTAGTCACTTTCACCTCCGCCCCCCAGCCCAGTACACACATACACATTGCTCTTCCTCGCCATTTGATATTCCCTTGACTACTTCCTCTCGATGTGTGTATCTTCTGGCTCTTATGATAAGTGGTTGGTAACCATAAATCACATGCTCAGAATGGGATATGGAAGAATTTTATTGTTGGCAGAAACCCTCTGGTAGCAACGTGCCCATTTTTGTCAGCATCCTTCAGAAAGCTCGTATGGAACTCACAAGTTGGTGAAAGATAGAAATTTTCACCTAACATAGTTCTGTAGCTAATTCATGGTGGGCATTCCTAAGACCAGTGTTAACACAAGAGGACACTACATATCTGAAACTTACGCAAAACTATCATACCAAAGAGAAGAGCATCAGACTCCTGGAATGACTGCTAATAAGAACTGATTTTAGTCTAAGAGCTGTTTCTGTTTTACCAATTTTTATAACTTTGGGTACCTGGGAAGATATTGTCTACTTAATAATAACAGGACTCTTCATGTTATTGATGCTTTTTTGAGAGCAGACTTTGTAGCTAGTAATTAAGAGTGTCAGGTGAACGCTTAAAAGATTTGCAACCGTGGTTTGTGTGCACTGAGTGAAAATATTTGTGGAGGAGGACACCCCCCCCCCCCCCCCCCCCCGCTGGCCCTGTGATGTTTGGGCAGGCCACATGAGCTCGTTAGGTAAAGCTCAGAAGGAATACTTGGCCTTTAACTCTAGTGCCATTTTCCAGAGAAATACACATCCTTTGGAAGTTTGTTTTGTCTAAGACACTTCCACGGCCGCCTCAACGAAGATGTGGGGAGGCTGAGGACTGAGGACAACTACGTCTATCTGCTCCGTTGCAGTCTAATTCCTGGAAAGATTTTGACTCAAGCGTTGGCTTCCATGTCCGGATGGTGGGTTTTTGCTTCCTTTTGTTCAGCCTCGTCTCTCTGGCTGGGTCTCCTGAGACAGTTGAAAGGGAAGTCAATAGGAGCAGTGGCTGGGAAGGCTGGGTGTAACCATAAGCTGCGTTATTAGGATGTTCAGATATAAACAGTAGGAGAAACACTGCCAGAAACAAAAGGCAGTTCCCTGTCTGCTGGAAATATGTACAGCTCTATTTTCAGACTGATGGGAACACAACGTGGGTGCAGTTTAGATAATCACAAGGAGTCCCAGGCTTCGCGGCAGGAACACAAACTTACCCAGATGGGTCTGACATTCCTTCTGAACTTCATTTTCCCGTGCTCCATATGCACAGTAGCTCACCAGAACTTGGGCTGTTGAACACCCATAGCGTCCATGATCCTACGTATTATGGAGGTGCTGTGGACAAAGGCCTAAGTTTGTTCTTTAGCTAAAGAATCATAAATGGAATCAGAGCCAGAAAGTGGCTTTTTGGTAACTAATTCCTCCAAAAACATGAATATTTAATGGTAGAGTTTCTCTTTCCCTTATTTCCAGCCAAACACAATTTCTGAATGATCTTGAACTCCCCTCTCCTACCCATTTGGGCAGTTGCCAATCCTGTATTTTGCTCATACGAGTTCAAAGATGCCATAGGGCAAAATCTGGAGAGAGGGACTCATAATCATCTTTGTTTTTCTCTTAAAACTCGAATTATTAGTAGTCTCAACACTGTTGTTTCTTCCTTTTCTGTCTCCTAATTCTTCTAACAATCAGAATCTCGCCAAGCCTAGTCTCCAAGCTGGCTAAGAAGAGTGTTAATAGTACAGAGAACCAACGTATCTGTTTATGTGAAAATCTCCATCTTGGAGGTCACCTCTTGGAAAAGAGACTAACAGGAGAACAGGTGTGTTACCGTGTTTGTAGTCAGGGCTTGGTGATGTATCTGAAGGCCTGTAGGAAGCACTCTGAAAATGTTTCAAATGTAGCCACACGGTGTGGCCTTTAAGTTGGCTGTTGGTGTAAGTGAGAAAGAGACAGAGTTGTTGAAGAACAGAACCGAGACTAGGGCAGGTTTATCTGTGACATCAGATTCGGAAACCCAGCAGAAGGAGGAGGAGATGTTTTGTAATCTGGTTTATATCTCCTAAGCGGTTGATCTCTGTAGTAAACGCCACGTGTTTCACACAAGAAGACGGTATGCTGGGTGCTGCTGTCACTGAATATGATGTGGCGGAAAATGCTGAGACCTGTTTTGACATTCTTTCCACACTCGGTGTGCATGGAGTTTGCCCTCTGGTTAGTGGCATTGACCATGATTGGTAGTATCTGGCCCAGAGTTCCAGCTCTGCCCCTCACTATGTGGGCCCCTTTGACCACTTTTCTCTATTGCTGGCTGCACGGTCACTTTGTTTTATCATTGGGAGGCTACACGTAACATAAAATCTGCCACGTTTAGGTGCACAGTTAGCTTGGTGGCCTGTCACGTTGTTGTGCACCCGTTCCCGCCAGCCGTCTCCAGAACTTTCTCGTCTTTGCAAACAAACTCTCTACCCATTCACCAATAATTCCATGTTTCTCCCTCCCTGCCAGCCCCTGGAAACCACCATTCTATTTTTTTGTCTGTGAGTTCAACGACCCTGGTTACCTCATAGACGTGGAATCACAGTGTTTATCCTTTTCTGACTGGTTTATCTCACTGAGCGTACTGTCTTCAGGGTTCATCCATGCTGTAGCGTGTCGGGGTTCCCTTGCTTTCGAAGGCTGGGTGGTGGTGTTCCATGACGTGTGTAGATCACATGCATGCATTCATCTGCGGATGGACATTCGTTGTTTCCACCTTTTGTCTGTCGTGAGTAATGCTGCTGCGGACACAGGCGTACAAATATCTGTCTGCGTCCCTGCTTTCGATTCCTCTCAGCATATACCCAGAGGTGGAATTGCTGGATTGTATAGCAATTCTCTGTTGAATTTTTGGAAGAACCGCCACACTGCTGCACAGTGACTGCTGCGTTTGACATTCCCACCAGCAGCGCCCGAGGCTCCAGTTTCCCCGCACCCACACCCACACTTGTTATTTTCTCAGTGGCTCCTTGGAGGCGAGGAGGTGATAATAGCCATCCTCACGGGAGCGACGTAGCGTCTCATCATGGTTTTGACTTACGTGCATTTCCCTGATGCACACTCCCTTTTGTGCTGGTGATGTTTGTACAAGTTCAGAAGTAGCAGCTTTCCAAGCTGCTCCGTGCACACACGTGTGTCGTCCCACACGAAGGAACGCTGCCTTCGGAGTGTCTCCTCTCTGCGTGTCGGGCCTTGGCTCTCGTGCACATCTTCTCGCCTGTTACCTCAGTGGCAAATGAAGCCAGCATCCAGCCTTTCTCTCGAGATCCCTAACCTTCTTCAACTATTTGAAAGGCGTCTGAACGCCTCAGACTCAGCACAGCCAAATAGAACAGGCAGCAGCATCTTCCTGCCCGCTGGATTTCCCGCTGGTGAAATGGTGGCTTTGGGGCCCTCTGTCTTATTTCTGTGGATTCTGCCCTCCATGCCAGCTTTTTGCTCCTCTGCTTCTGTCTCCAGAGGGCATCTTCCCAGTCCGGGTGCACACTGCCGCTAGGCTAGGCCACAGGCTCCTCCTACCACCCCATTTTCTCCATGTTCTTCGAGAGCTGTGTTCCTTTCACGGTACCGCTCTGCCTCCCCTGCTGATGTCGTTGGGGGGAGGGTCTGCCCTTGCTCGAGAACAAAGCCTGGTTCACTGTGGCCCTATCTCCTGTTCACCTTTCCTCAGTTTATACTTCCGGGAACCTTTGGGCTTTCTGTGCTTCTCAGACATGTCTCAGGAAAAGGTCTGCATGCTGGGTTCCGAGGATATTCTCCAGAACCAATGACTGGACACACACATGCATGTTTCTGGTGAGGGTTCATGGCTTCCCTCAGGTTCGGAAGGAGTCTGTGCCGTAGAAGGCAATGAACTCCAGCTCTGAAGTGTCCTGACTACTTAGCTCGTCTGTTTTTTCCTCATGGCTGGAACTCCCTGCCTCTCCTCCTCTCTCTCTCCTGAGCATACTGTGCTCGCCTTAGAAGGCCCACCTCATATACCACCACCTCTGTTAAGTGTTTCTCACATATCCGAACCAGAAATTATCTTTTGTTATTCTAGGGGCTTCCTCCTTAACCTCTGTGGGTTTCTGGGACTTGTGTCCCTATTGTATTTCATTAACTAAACCGTGTTTCCTGACCTGTGGTCCACAGTTGGTGGAGGTACTCATATCTGCCGTCCTGGGACATGGATGCAAATGTGACCCATGGCATTTTTGTTTAAAAAGAGTTTCTCATACTTTTCAACTGTGAGATGTCCTGTCCTATGCAAAATGTAGACAGGATCATGTCCTACCCGTCTGCCTAAGCTGTGCCTGAACACTGTTTCTTGCCTAGTGGGGGGGGGGGGGTCCCCAACATGTTGACCAGGGATGGATCCGCGTGTAGCTGACAGCAAGAGAGCTCGAGGAAGCCTTTTCATGCTAGAATTCCCCATCCTGCCCTGGTGAAAAAATCTTGATTCACTTGAAACCTTACTATTTTTCAATATAGATTTTACTTTTAAATGTTTATAAATGAATCTGAATTCAGAAGAGGGAACTGGCTGAAACTGCATCATAGCCAGATTCTCCTACGTGTCCTGTGTCCATGGAGGTGGTGCACCTTATCAGCACCACCAGTTAATGCTCTTCATTAACTGTCAGTGACGGCCACAGGCGCCTAGGCCTAGGCAGAGCCCCCATTAACGGTCAGTGACG
>NW_026057582.1:133686265-133741888 GCF_023721935.1 Panthera uncia
TAACGGTCAGTGACGGACACAGGCGCCTAGGCCTAGGCAGAGCCCCCCATTAACGGTCAGTGATGGACACAGGCGCCTAGGCCTATGCAGAGTCCTCCCCCTTCCCCCCCCCACCCCCCCACCCCCGACACAGAGAACATTTCTCTCAATTACAGCATCCTGAATTTCAAACACTTGGCACCCACTGTCCCATGCGTTGTTTCTTTTTGGTAATACTTTTATTTTCTAAATATACTTGCCTAAAATAAACAGTGACTGTTTTCCAGCTAAATCTTCTCCAGGGATCTGAAATGCACTTGGCCAGATCTTTTCCAGTTTAGTATTGTTATTAAAACTTGTTTAAACAGTTGTTGAGTTCCAAGGCAAAGAAAAAAGTAACAAGCGGTACCCATGGACTCGGGGAAAGAGAGCTGGATGGAAGCAGGGAGAACGCCCTCCCGGCTTCTAAATACTGAACTCACTGGGTGGAGTCACTTCACCTCCTTTGGCCTCACTTGTGTTTGTTTACGGATCTGGTAAAGGCAGGCAGAGTGAGAATCCTGAAGGCTCTCCTCGCTGTTCTCTGTAAAATCATGGAGGATAATGAACTCGAAGATTATTCATTAAGCATCCCCCACAAACCATGCCCTTGCTTCTTGGCACTTCCCTCCCCAGGGATTAAAGGTGTGTTTCTGTTCTCAAGAAGCATGGTCTCTGGAGCAGGTGCAGTCACCAGTAACAGTGCAGTCCACACGCAAAGATACTCTCCCCAAATCTAGCCTCGCCGAGTGTGTGTGGCCTCCTCTCCCAAATGGCATCGTGCCTCGTTGTGCGGCAGGAGAAAGGTCATGTCTAGCTGACAGTTATTTTATAAACTGTAAAGTGCCCTGAATCTAGAGAGATAAACACGTTTCACAGCTTTCATTCTGATCTCACCTGTCCTGTGAAAACCTGCTCTTTGCAGAGTCACGAGAAACCTCACAGTTACCCAGTCCAGTAACTTCTTTTTTTTTCTTTCCTTTTTTTTTTTTTTAATCTGTTTTGACTTCTCTGCAGTGGTTGGCACCACGGACCTACCTTCTGTTTTCTGCCCTCTGCTTCCTTAACTCCTGTGAAACTAGGCTCCCTGAATTCTTCTGCTTCTACCAGGGCGTGGCAGTCTTCTGACTTCCCCACTCTGTGTTGTGCAATGCCTTGTGTGGAGCAGAAGAATGGCAGAACATCGTTGCTCTGGCCCCATGTCTCTGCTCGTGTCATTGGTGACCTAGTCAGAAATGCATGCAGCACGTAAAATACGGCTCCTCCTTCCAGTGGTCCGCTCACTCCGGCTCTCATTCCTGCTGGTGACAGCACACATTTAATACCTGCTGTGTGCGAGGAGCTTAGGAAGTGAACATTTTCATGTGTCTCTCTCATAAACTGGGCGTCCTTTCAGGACACACTCTTTACTACTTCTGCTTTTAAGGCTTCACGTAGAATTTGATACATAGAAGGTATTTAAATACTTTTTTTTTTTTTTTTTTTTTTGCTTTAAATAAGGAGGGAGACAAACCTGAGGGTGAAGAGCATTCCATCTTCAGACTGTCTTCCGTTCCTAGAAAGTAACCAACAGATTAAAATACATTTTCCATTTAAAAAACAAATACTCCCATGAGACACTACTTCTCACCTGCTAGGATGGCTGCAATCAGATGGACAAGAATCATAACCAGCGTGGGCACGGATGCGGAGAAAGAAAACAGCCATACGTTGCTGGCAGGGACATCACATGATGCAGCCACTTTGGAAAAGTCTGGCAGTTCCTAAGAATGTCTAATATAAAGGTTATCATGTGACCCAGCAGTTTCACTCATTAGGTATAAACCCAGGAGAAATGAAAACACGTGCAAACAAAAACTTGTATGAGGATTTTCATAGCATTATTCCAAACAGCCAGAGAGTGAAAACAACCCAAATGCCCGTCAGTTGAAGAATGAATGGATGAATGAATGAATGAATAGAATTAAGGCATCCCCACACCGTGGAATATTATCTAGTACTAAAAAGAATGAAGTACTGTTGCTACGACATAGGAAAACCTTGAAAACACTTTGCTAAGTGAAGGAAGCCAGTCACAAAAGATCACGTAATGCATGATGCCATTTATGTGAAGCGTTCGGAGTAGGCAAATCCATGGAGACAGAAAGTGGATTCATGATTGCTCAGAACTGGGAAATGGAGGTCAGGGTGGGGTTTGAATACTAATGGATACAGTGTCTTCTTGGCATGATGAAAATATTCTAAACTTGATGATGGTTACAGCAGGTCTGCAAATACCCTAAACCACTGATTCATAGACTTAGACGGGTGAGTTTTAGAGTATATGAATTACACTTCAGTAAAGATGTTAAAATGCCAAATTACACCCTAACCCCCCCCCCCCCAACACACACACACATACACACACTCCCACTCAGTGCACTGTGGTATGTATCCTGGTTTTGATCCTGGAACAGAAAAGAACGTTAATGGAAACAGAAATAGAATCCAAATCAAGTCCAGGATTTAGTTAATGGTAATGTACCAATGTTGGTGTCTTACTGTTGATGAAGGCACCAGGGTTTCATAGGATGTTAACATTGGAGATACTGGTGAGAGAGGGTACATGAGAACTCTGGGCTATCTTTGTAACTTTTCTGTCAACTTAAAGTTACTACAAAATAGAAGGCTTTCCAGAATCAATTGTAAAAACCAAAAAGTAATTTGTAAAAAACATTTGGGAAACAACAGAAAAGTTAAAATAAATATTGTCTCTCTGTGTTCATTCAGGCATAATCATTCAATGAAAAAACTGAATCAGATTAAGGTTTTTCACCACATAGGTGTGATCATATCAAGAGACTTCTGCCTGCCCCTGTGTTTAAGTGTTTTTGATACTATTTAATATATACTACTTGTCAAAACTGATAGGTCTGAGATTTTACCCTACTCTCAAGCTCCCAAGTTAGTCTGACAGTTTCATGGCTGCTGCCTGAAGTCACAGGGCTTCCTGGGTCAGGGACAAAGGGGTTTATTACTCATTGCACAAAAAGCACCATGAGCATCAGTTTCTTGTTGGTTCCTCTTGCTTCCCAAGTTCCCCAGGGACAGCCCAGAGGGGGTCCCACGTCACAGCCAAGAAACCCCACTCTTAGGAAACTTCAGTCCTTATAATGGGCAATGAGCCTGCCTGATCTTTGCCCTTGACTGAGACATTGTCTTTGTTATGCTGGACAGTAGACAGACCTGCCCTTGCTTCAGAAACAAACAATATCTCTATCTTCCAGAGTTGTTTGATATACACATTTTTGAAAAGATAATTTAGAGCAAAAGGACAATCAATGCCTTTGCTCACAAGACATGGAGAGCTAGGAGAGACCCATGAAGAATGTTCTTCCAACATTAACATGTTCTCACCACTGTTATTTCAGAAATTAGTGTATTCAGTTAGAGATTTGATTTCGTCTTAATTTCATTGTTTCAGTATTTATTACATTATTTAATTTTTTTTTTTAACGTTTATTTATTTTTGAGACAGAGCATGAACGGGGGAGGGGCAGAGAGAGAGGGAGACACAGAATCAGAAGCAGGCTCCAGGCTCTGAGCCATCAGCCCAGAGCCCGATGTGGGGCTCGAACTCAGACCATGAGATCGTGACCTGAGCCGAAGTCGGACGCCTAACCGACCGAGCCACCCAGGCGCCCCACATTATTTTAAATAAATATTTTAATATTTTATTTTTATTATTAAAACACGATTTTAAATAAACATGTTGTTTATATTATATACTATTACTACATCATGAACTGCTTATGTATATTATGTTATTTTACAAATTGTTTAACTTACTTTTTATAGCATGCAAACCTAAAAGGACATGAAAAGTATAGTCAGTCCCTTACATATTGAAGGCAAAGAATGTCCAGTTTACTCAGTGGCCACGGAGTTGAAAAGGCAATGAAAAATATTCTGAGATGTAGAGTTTTAGCAAAGTCTCCTAAAATGTCGGCTGAAGTTAGTGAAGGTCACAGAAGGAGAACACAATGTCATGACAATTCAGAGCAGCGTATTCTTCACTACTTTAAAGGATCTTCTCAGCTTTTTTGCTTCTGTTAATTATTCAACTTTGTGCTGTATTCCTGCAATCTTTTCCTATTTGGGGAATGAAAAGAGGAAAAGCAATTTTTTTTTTCTCTTTCAGCCTCAAAATCTAGCTTTCTACTGAAGTATAGTAGTTCTGGACTCTTGTTTCTACTGTTAGCAGAGAAACATTTCACTCTGGTGAAATTTGGCTCATTTCAAATGAGATGTAGTTTTCAGTAAAGAAATCCTGCTCTGAATGAATGATTTTTTTTTTTTTTTTTTAAGAAAATTTGCTGTTTGATTTCTTTGAAAGGTATGGGTAGGGTTTGTTAAAGTTACTGAATTTGAGGTTACTTCCTTATTGGGCACACTCAAATTACATTTTAAAGGGCCTACTTTGCATAATCCCAGGGAACCAGCAGAAGATCGGTTTCCATTTCAGATCACTGAAATTTTTGGCATGGGTTTGTAACATACCAGGAACCAAAACATGCATGGCCCCTGGTCCCTGCCTCCTGTCCTCTCTCTAACGGTGAGATAGTCAAAAGGAGCAAATGATTTGCTGTTTTGTTTCATGTAGATCTAGGTTTGCAAGAAGCTTATTAATTCCTTGCATTTCTTGTTTGTCAAACAGTTGGTTTGACAGAACGTCCTGGAGCTTTCTGCCTTATCCCATGTGGCATATTTGATGATACTGTTCTCTCATCCCTTCGTGGGATGAACTTGGCCATGACAACTTGACCTTTTTTCTACGTTGCTGGATTCGGTATCTTAATATTTGTTCAGGATTTTGCATCTGTGTTCCTAAGGGATACTGATGTACGTTTTCTTATAATATCTTTGTCTAGTTTTGGTGGCAGTGTGATGCTGGACTCATAGAAACAAGCTGTACATAGTTCCTGCCTCCTGTATTTTGTAGAAGAGTTTGTGTAGAATTGGCATTATTTCTTCCTTCAGTGTTTGGTGGCATTCACCACTGAAACCATCTGGGCCTGAAGATTTCATTATAGGAAGGTTTTTAACTAAATTCAATGTCTTTAAAAGAATAAGGGTATTCAGATTATCATTATCTTTATCTTCTTGAGTGAATTTTGGTAGTTTGTGTCCTCCATGAAATGTTTCCATTTCATCTGACTTGTGAATCTGTTACCGTAACGTTGTGCATAATATCCCTTTGTTATCCTTTCGGTATCTGTTGGAACTGTGATGATGACTTCTTTAATTCCTGATACTGGCAGTTTGTAACTTTTGGTCTTGGTCAGTCTAGCTAGAGCTTTACTGATCTAGGGAACCAGGTTATGGTTTCATTGACTTTATTTTTTGTTTTCCATTTCATTGAGACCCGTTTTTCTAGTTTCTTAGAAGCTTAGATCTTTGATTTGAGACCTCTCTTTTCTAATATAGGCACTTAATGTTATAAATTTTGCTCTAAATCCTGTTTTAGCTGTATCTCACAAATTTTTATATGCGATGTTTGAATTTTTCAGTTGGAGATGTTTTCTAATATTTAATATATAATAATTCCTAAAGATCTCTTCTTTGATTCATGGATTTTTTAACAGGTTTTTTTGTGTGTTTTTGTCTTGTTTTGTTTTTTAAATCTTTGTGGTTTTTCCAGGTAACTTCTCATTTTGGTTTCTGATTTTGATACTCTTGTGGACAGAGCGCATGTGTAGTATGATTTTAATCTTCAATTTGAGATTTCTTTTATGCCACTGAATATGGTCTGTTGTGGTGAACATTCCGTGTGTACTTGAATGTGTGTCCTGCTGCCTTTGGGTGAATTGCTCCGCATTTGCTGGTTAGCTCAAACTGCTTGGTAACGTTTTTCAAGTTTTCTGTATCTTTGTTGATTTTGTGTTTACTTCTTTTATCAGTTATGGGGGAGACGACTTTTGAAATCTGTCACGGTAATTTCATACTATCTTAAATGTAATGAAAGTAGATGGTTATGATGCTAATAAGATGGCTGAGCGTTGTAAAGGCTGTTTTTTTTAAAAAAATATTTTAAGGGAGTCTTCTCTTCTTAATATGCTTTAGATTCATGTAGACTTGTATTCCATCGCCAGTGCTGTCATAATGACCTCAGCAACTCCGCTGAGCCTAGTTATTCTTTGGGTACAGATAATACAGACTTCTCGCAGCTCTTGTGGGGATTTAGATAATGTACATAGAATCCTAACCTGATACCCAGTGGATAGTAAATCTTGAAGAAACAGAAATTATTTTTGTGTGTTTTTAACTCGTAAATGAAGAGATCAAATATGTATTGTAATCTGCGATGCATTTCGTGTTACTTATTATCACTGTGTTACATATTAAATGTATTATTCTTATATTATTTCACCCTCGGCCTGCACCAGGCCTTCCTCCTTGTGTGTCTTTTTCCTGTTGCTTTTACTGACGGTCTCCCTAGATCCTTAGTGGAGTAGGGCATGCCTTGATTGTGTTGTGAAAGGGTTTTTTTTTTTTTCCTTCCTATAATTTTACCTACTGTATCATAAAGTATTAAAGAAAAAAGCAGGAGTGTTGGTACAGTAGATATGCTTGCAGCAGCCATCACATCATCCCACATTGCTTCACTGTCTGAACGTCGATCTGTTTCTCTTTCCTTCAGATAAACCGGGAAAGCTGGTGTACAATACAGCCGTGCCCTGATGCAGCGTCTCTCTTGGCTCCCACACAGAGCCCAGGTGAGCCGGGGTTTTCCAGCTTCCAGTTGCGTGAATAACTGTATCTAAAAACGTCCATTTCCTAGCTCTGGAGCCCCCCTCTAATTCCCAGAGCGTTTTCGGAGGTCTGTCCTCCCTGACCAGGCCATACAGTAAGTCAGAAGAAGGGGGTAAGAGCAGTTTGGGTCTGTAGGCGTTTTTGTTCCCCCCTGAGAATGAGTAGTGTCATGTAATTACCTAAGTTTCATTTTAGTGGTAAGTCTTCAGGTGTAGGCTTTATGACTTACTGATTCTGTGAAGGCGTCTCTGCTGTGTGCGTACATATGATCGTGGTTTCTCAATCCGATAACAGCTGTAAATACTTATTAAGAACTAAACCGGAGAGCCCTCAGTTTTAGCTGCACATTGAAATTCTCTGGGGGGCTTTAGGAATACGCTGCTGCCCGGGTCCCGCTCCCAGACGTCCTGATTTAGTTGGGCCTGGGGTGTGAGCCGGGCCTCAGAAGCTTTGAAAGCTCCCTTGGCGAGTCCACTGCGCAGCCAGGGTCGAGAACCATCAGCTTTGGAAGTACTGTCGGCAGTTGAGGTATCAGTCACAGCAGGTGAGGGTCAGCTGCCGACACCTGGCTTGTCCGAGGCACAGCGCGTGGCTTGTGGTAGGAGGCCCCACCTTCTACCCAGTGTAGCCACTGATTCACAGTGAAGTGAGGGATGTTGCCCAGTGTCTGTGCTCCCTATGGTCTCCCATCTGTACAGCACTGCTAGCTTTCCTCAGTGGGTGGTGTTGAAGGACGTGGCGCCTCTACGTCAGTCCCTGTGCCTGTTGCAGAGCTGCCACGTGAACGTCATTTGGTCTCCTGAGTCGACCTGACTCAACAGCACCTTTGTTTACCTTCACAAGTTTTACTGACCTGCTGTAAAACTTACCGAGTCCCCATCGACTGGTCTTTGTAGAAACAGTTTAGCCGGGGGTGTCTCGCATAGTACTAAATTGAAAGGCACACTGTCCACATCCTAGGTCTCCCAAGAGTTTTCCTCCGGATTCTCAGCTCTGACTTCACTCCAAAGGAAATGTTGGAGACAAATACGAAAAGTGTTTTTTCTCCAGTTTTGTCTCAGATGGTCGTGTTCAGAGTCCCTGCCTGTTACAAGATTGACCCTATTCACAGACTTAGCTGACACTTCCCTCGCCCAGCCCCCCTAGAATCTTGTACTTAAAAGTATACTACTCACCATATCTTGGGCTATTGTGGGCATTTTCCAGAAGTGTCATTACTCCCAACCATCCAAACAGCAGAGCTCTCTGCCGTTGGAAGGGTTAAATGAGGCTGTCTGACAACTTGAGTGTTCACAAGGAGTTTCTTCACACACTAGAGTTTAATTTACTCATTTAAAAAAAAATTTTTTTTTTTTTAATGTTTATTTATTTTTGAGACAGAGAGAGACAGAGCATGAACAGGGGAGGGTCAGAGAGAGGGAGACACAGAATCTGAAACAGGCTCCAGGCTCTGAGCTGTCAGCACAGAGCCCGACGCGGGGCTCGAACTCACGGACCGTGAGATTGTGACCTGAGCCGAAGTCGGACACCTAACCGACCGAGCCACCCAGGCGCCCCTAATTTATTCATTTAAATAAATGAATTTTGAACCCCTGAGCATTTTTCCCAGGACATCATCTTGAATTTTATTGACTCTCCCTGCCCCCCTCCCCACCACACAAACACACTTGGCCTTCTTAGACACTTCTTGACTTCTTAGAGTCTTTTTAAATCTCACTGTAGCAAAATCTGAGATCTGGATTGTGCTTTGAAACTTCAGACCTGAGGTTTTGATTTTAGGTAAATTGTTTGGTGAATTCTAGGTACTTTGGATCTTAGAGATTTCCTTTACTTTATAAACACAGTTCAAGAGATCAATAGTGTAAAAACCAAAGAAGATAATATGTTTTAAAATCACTTTGGATATTCTTCAACTCTGGATAAATACAAATTTATTTAGCTACGAATAAATACAAATGCATTACGATTAGCATGGTTCAGCAAATGCGAGTGGGCGCTGCTGGTAGGCTTTCCTCCCTTTCCCTACTGTAATTTGTTTGCCTATATAATTTTGAACCCAAATGAGTAGGGAACATCTTAAAAATGACACGTTTTGCTAGCTTTTAAAGAAGCTAATGTCTCAGGATATGGAAGTTTATAGGCAGAATTATGTATGAGTCATAAAATAGGACTGGCTCACCTCAAGGTAATGTCCGTCCTGGATGCTTGTTACATCACTCAGTATGGGTTAGTGAAGCCTTAACTTCATTAGGTGTGTTTATCACAGGCCTGCTGGGTGCTGAGGGGCAGAGTCGCGGCTACTATTTGTATAAATTATTTCTAACTGTCACTACAGCTATTTGAGGGAGGTACAGTCATCCCATTGATTGGTATGGCAATGGAGACTTAAGGGGTTAAATGACTTCTTGCCTGGGATTTTTGTACTAAAAGTAAGCAGACCTGGCTCTAAGGCAGATACATGTGACTCTCAAACCAGCCAGCGTTCATTGTTCTTGCGTATACCTTCACGTGTTACTACGCCACGTTATTCGTTAGGAGAGGGCGTGTGAGAAGACATACGGCACAGGGGGTAGATTGGCTTTGCCTTTAGGGCCCCCCTCTGTTTGTGGGGTGGCATAATGGCTTATGGTCATTTTCTCCCCCTAATCCCTTGTTTTCATACCCTTCCCCACCTCACTCCCCCAACTCAACAGTCAGGATTGTATCACACAGCAGAGTCTTATCCCAGCTCGATTTGTGCTCCCTTGTAGTGCTGGCTCGGATTTATTTTCTGGGTGAACTCTTCCTACCAGGGCCGAATCTGGATAGTCCCCGTGAATTTTCCATTAGAGTGTCTCAAGTTGGTTTGTTTTCCAGTCTGGAATGTGGACGTGGTCTATTTGACTGCCCGCTGGAGAGTCGGCAGCTCAGCATAGTTGCTGTGACAGCCCTTTCTTTTCTTGGCCAGCCCCCTGGTTTCCCCTCAACCATGAAGTGGAGTTTTTGATTTTTCCAAGTGGGGAAAGAGGGAGAAGTAGAAACGTTACACCCACTTACTCCGCCTAAGCTTGTCCATACTCTCCAAAATGGGGGGGGGGGGGGGGGTTGGGTCGAGAATACCCATGATTCCAAGTCTTGTAGAGACAGGGCCTATTCCCACTGAACTAAAGACTCAGAAATAGCTTGGACCAAGATTGAAATGGATTAAGGTCATTTTTTTTCTTCAACTGAAACATTCTGAGATTTATCTGTGGATCCTGTAGCATCATTTGTGTATTTCTGTGTTGAAATTGTCTTCCTAATATGTCCGTTTCTACTACAAAGTTGCATACTATCCCCCCACCACCACCGTGCAGGCGCGCGCGCACACACACACTCTCTCTCTCTCTCTCTCTCTCTCTCACTCTCTCTCTCTCTCTCTCTAAATGTCTCTTTTTATTTGGATAATCCTCAGTACCTAGTCAAATGCCTTACTAGGAGAAAAGGTAATTTTAGTGACCAGTTTGTGACCTATATTCCAGTGTGTTGCTCCTTTGACCCTTCCTCTAAGATTCCCAGCTAATTCAGGGCAAATAATTTATTAATGATCAATAATTAGCTAATTGAGATAAGAATAAACATCCTCTTCTGGTTATCCCTCAGCATACATACACATACAATTATTGTCCCAACATGGACTCTGAGAATTAAGAGAGACACTGGGGGTTATCTGATGTCCCATTTCCTTTCTATGTGTACATCTTTTCTGAAACCTCTTGACAAAGTCATTCAGCCTTTGTGCCACCCCTTCTGGTGGAGTGACAGTCATTACTTTATGAAGCTGCTAACCCATTGCCCAGAAGCCTAGAGTTAAAGCTCTGTGGCTTCCACTCAGTGGGCTTTTTGTTCTACCTCTGGAACAGCAAAGAACAGATCTGCAACTGCCCTCAGACTCATTTTTTCCAGCTCCTGTGCAAGCCACATGTATATCAAGGGTTTCCACTGGCGTGACCTCATTACCATGCGTGCATTTCTGTCTATCAGTGTTTTTTATTTTTATTTTTTTTAGAGCTCATGAGTGGAGAGGGAGAGGAGAGAGAGAATCCCAAGCAGGCTAAGTGCTCAGCCCGGGGCCTGATGCAGGGCTCAATCCCATGAACCTGGGATCATGACCCAAAATGAAATCAAGAGCCAGACACTCAACACTCAGTGACCCAGGTGCCTCATATCAGTTCTTTATCTAAATGTTACCTAGGACATGGCGCCTGGGTGGCTCAGTCGGTTAAGCACCCGGCTTCAGCTCAGGTCATGATCTCCCCGTATTGAGTTTGAGCCCCGTGTCGGACTCTGTGCTGATAGCTCAGAGCCTGGAGCCTGCTTCAGATCCTGTGTCTCCCTCCCTTCCTCCCTGCCCCCCCCCCCCCGTCCCTCCCCAGCTCATGCGTTGTCTCTCTCTCTCTCAAAAATAAACATACATTAGAAAATAAATAAAAATAAATGTTACCTAGAAACAAACAATCCTGTCGGTGAGTTCTAGCTGTCACATAGTGGCAGGACTGTTTCCATTTTGGACTTGGGTATACTGTCTGTTCATAGAGTCTAAAACCGTTGTGGGTTTTTTTGGTTTTGCTTTCACCTTGTATTGTCAACTCCTCTTGAATCTGCCTCCAACCAAAACCTCCAGGTAGCGTTCTCATGAACTGCTAGGTAGTCAGCTCGTCTACTATGTCCCTCATCACCTAGTATCAGCTGCAGGGCTGATACGTGTCTGACTGAATCACACAGAAAAGTGCTAACCACAATGGAGATACCACACTCTCCAGACTACTTAAAGGAGGTTGATACCTACCTATTAATTGACTTTCTTTTGGGCTTTTGGTTTTACCACATACATATGTGTTTAATTCTGTTGCTACCAGGTCATATTTTGTTTACAGAATTAATAGGAGAGAATGGGTTAAATACCTTGCTAATTTCAATATACTAAGTCTTGAGAATTCCTTGATAGACAGTATAATATTTCTGTCAGGGCCTCCTTCCTCTGGTTTACCAGAGTCCCTGTGCTAATTATTGAACTGAAGACAGATTCTACATGATACATTTTTCTTCATTAGTGTATTTCCCCTCTCCCCAGTGTCATCTGTTTAAGGTAGAAAAATAATTATATTTCTTTTCTTACTCAACAGAACCCATAAGTGTAATATGCTGATATTTATGTTAGGTATGCTCCCCCTTTGTCTTTTATCCCAATATTTGATAAGTAACAAGTTTCCAGAAAGAACTTACGTCTTAGAAATTGGCCATAAACCCTATCTCATAGTTTCCTAATAAAGGACTTCTGATTTTGATAGCGAAAGAAAATACTCTCTAATTACCAAAAGGAAAAGATTGCCACTTAAATATCTAATACAGATGGAATTGTGGTTCTAAATTACCATTTTATCTTTTTGTACCTTTTGTTTACATGGGAAATTCATGGTTGTCCTGTAGTAATGATCACCCTAGAATTGGAATAACCAGAGTTGAAAGCTACTAATTTGACTGTCCTTTATAGCTTCTTACTACTGGGGGAACAGAGAGGTTAGTTGGTTGACTTAAAAGGCTACTTGCTGGAATGAAAAGAAAGTAAAAAAAAATTTTTTTTTTTTTTTACGTATTGGTTGAATACATTTTCTATTCAGGATGTGACAGCTTCTTGGATGTTGGACTGGCCAGAGAGTGTGCCTCAAAACCAGGTGTGCTCAAACGAGAATCCGGAAGTGACTCTGACCTCTTTCAGTCACCCAGCGAAGAAGTGGACAGCATCATCTTCTCCAAGGTACTGTCTGCCTCGGTGTGCAACTCGTGCTGGTCGGTAGTGACCCTGCTGACCGTACTGAGCGTCTCCCCCACTCTGTATGATCATAGACAAGTGTTAAGTCCTCCCTTCTGGAGAAGGGAGCTCCAGCTTGCTGGGACTTAGAAAAAGGCATTGGCCATTTTATCTTATGTAGAATCGTAGTTGGTTACATGAAGGTTTTAAAGCCTAAAGAAATGGAAGCTCCTTTGGTGTGAATTAAATCAGACGACAGTGAATTCTTCTCAGTGGGCAGAAAGGGACCACAGCTAAGACTGCAACACGTCATGTGTGTAAACCAACCATAGAGTCATTTCTGATTAATGTGTTTAGGCTTGAAGCTCGCTGCTGAGCTTGCTGATGTCACCCCTCCTCATCTAGCTGCTTAATTGAACTTTCTAGATCTCTGCGAGGGAACCCAGACTGTCTTCTCCCCAGTAGAAAGCCAAGCCCATGCTCATGAGTCACCTTTCGTTTTCATTTAATTTGAGGCTCTCTGAGGGGATGGGGGATGGGGGCGGTTTGCTTTCTTTTGCTTACGTTTGTAGCTAGTTGCAGCGAGTTCTGTTTTGTCTCCTGAGAAGAATCTTGGGCTTTCCCACAGCAGGATCAGCAAGTGGTTCTCAGTCACACGCCATGCGTGGTTGTCTCCATCGAGAGGGGGCGGCGGGGCACAAACAAGGCAGCTGTGAAGACGCCTTTATGAAGGCTTAATGAGGACCCTGCAGAAGGGACCAGAGCAGTGGTGTTAGTGGGTGATGAGCTTCTCCAGCACGGTGTGAGGATGCTGTGTCTAAAAGTCACGGTAGAGACTTGGCATTCTGGGATTCCGGGCTGGAACGTAGTTAAAGCCTCTGTGGAGGTACCTTCAGCTGCTTTTGTTTCATTTTTGTCCAGGGGCTCTCTCGTGGTCATTTGGCCTCCCCTCTTTTCTACCTTCTTCCTTTACCTTGTGTGCACTGTCTCCCAGAGGTCCTTGGAAAACTGTGCAGAACTGCAGGATTCCTGTTGTTCTTAATCCTAGCAAGTGGATTCAGTGGGTTCTGTAAAGTAAAAAATGCACACTGGGAAGATCTGTCCTACTCTGAAGCTCTCTAGGAAATGATGGTGTTTTTTGTTTTTTTGATTTTTGTTTTGGAAATAACAGAATTTGGGTAATTTCCACTGTGATTTTGAGGTTTTCATTGTAAGGACTTCTGAATCGTCCCTACCCCCAAGGGGAATACCATTCTGAAGGGACGTGTCTCTCAAAATAGATCACTTTTGTCTTGGGTAGACAGATGAGGTAATATTTCTAAGTTCTAGCTTTAAAATCGAATCACTGACAGTCACTGAAACGGGGTCATGGATACATTCGGATTTGTTAAACATTTATGTGTGCTTGAAATTTTTCATGGTCAAAAGTTATTTTGAAATTGCAAAGTCTTTATTAAGAAATACTTGTCGGGGCGCCTGGGTGGCGCAGTCGGTTAAGCGTCCGACTTCAGCCAGGTCACGATCTCGCGGTCCGTGAGTTCGAGCCCCGCGTCAGGCTCTGGGCTGATGGCCCGGAGCCTGGAGCCTGTTTCCGATTCTGTGTCTCCCTCTCTCTCTGCCCCTCCCCCGTTCATGCTCTGTCTCTCTCTGTCCCAAAAATAAATAAAAAACGTTGAAAAAAAAAATTAAAAAAAAAAAAAGAAATACTTGTCACTCCCCTCCTGGGCATATGCCAGCTTGTCCCTGGGTGTTACCAGCTCTGCAGAATGATAGTTCTTTCTGGTCACTAAACCGAGTGATTTCCCTAGCTAAAGAGAATTCAGATTTCCTGTGTTTTGCCTTCTTCTTCAGACTGCCAAAAGCATTTACGAGATTGTTCATATGAATGGCCACTGCTAGATTTGGCAGCTTTTTCAGGATGACTAGACAGATAAGATTGTTAAAAGCTGAAGCGTGCTCCCCAAATCGGCTTTTACCCACATTGCATCCCCGAGTGCCTCGGAAAAATCAGAAATGGCAGACGCACGGCCGTCTCTTCACGCACACGTGAGAATGTCTCATGGTCTGGGGAGAGGTCTGGAAGGTTCTTCGTCTTAGTTGTCTCCACTTGACCAAAGTTGTTTGTGACCAGGAGAGGTTTTGCAGTAACTGTCTTGTCCAGCATTCATAAAACCAAGGGTTTGCATATGCAAGGAAAAGGAGAGAGGCAGGCTAATACTTAACAAAGTGATTGCTCGTCACTGAACTGAATGTTTTATATATGTGATCCCATTTCCACTCCCAGAAGCCCTGCGGGGTGGGTGGTTTTAATCTCATGGAACTCCTAAGAAAATCCGGGCTCTGATTGGTCAACAAGTGTAGTCCAAATTACTCAGCTGCTAAGTAACAGAATGGAGACTTGTACGTAGGCCTCACTCTCAAATGTTTCCTTTTTGTTATTTTGCTCTCAATCTCTGAACACCTCCTTTAATAGCCAGTGATTTATTTCTTTTTAATGTTTATTTTTGAGAGAGAGAGAGAGCACGTGAGTGGGGGAGAGGGGCAGAGAGAGAAGGCGACAAAAGGCTCTCTGACAGCAGAGAGCCCAGTGTGGGGCTTGAACTCAGGAACCATGAGATCATGACCTGAGCCAGAGTCGGACACTCAACTGACTGAGCCACCCAGGCACCCAAATAGCCAGTGATTTACGCAGAAGCAGAGTGATGGCAGACAGGCCATCAGCAGCCTCCTTCACCGTCTTCCTCAGTGGACAGCCACACAGTGCACACTGTGAAACATCACCCCGTCCTAGAATTCCTTCCCCTCTCCCTTCTCGAAAAAATCCTCCCTGGGCAACGCATTGCAGCATGCTTTTCTGTGCACTATGAGTGATGCGTTAGGTCACTTCCTGCAGCCATTTGTGTGACTCTGACCTCACAGAGGTCTCTAGCAGCCTGCAATGCTTGTCACAAACTTTCCGCCTTAACTTTCTATGCCCATTCGATAAGCCTTCTCGTAAAGAGGACTGTTTGGTGAGTGTTAGGAGCTTTGTGATTACTCTTAGGAATATTTCCTGAAGTCTTCCTTCTATAGAGCAACAGCATAACATTTAGATTTTTTTTTTAAAGTAAGAAATCCTGGGATTTTTCTGGACACTAGCTAAGAAAGAGAGATTATAAAATACACAATCTAGGCCACCCTGTTATCCAGAAGGTTAATTGAAATCCACAAACATACTGGTAGTTGCTGCCTCTTTTCCCTAAGAGGTTTAGATAAAATGCTTACACCTTGTTTTATTTATATTCAGGTTATAAAATGTATCCACAATTAAGAAAATCAGAGTAACTCCCCTAAGATGCTAAACCTTAAGGGAATATTCTTGCCTTCATGTGCTATATAGTTTGCTCTCAAGTATTGATCACCAAGCCGAAAATTAACCTTCCAGGGATAAAAGTAGGTATACCTACAGAATCCAAATTAGAAAAACTATTCTTGTTTATGCACAAGTTATTGTAAGTTCAGGACTGTGGAACAGCTTGCTGTCTCATGCTTAAGGTTCTTAGCTAAATTATTGCACGTAGCAGCACTTGGGTGGCTCAGTTGGTTAAGCGTCTGACTCTTGATCTCAGGGTCGTCAGTTCAAGCCCTGCTTTGGGCTCCATGCTTGGTGTGAAGCCTGATGGATGGACGGACAGACAGACATAAACAGTTGGCACATAGTAGATATTTAAAATGTGAGCTGCTATTTTCCAAGGCACATGGGCAGAGTGCCTTATATATGATACAGACAACAGTTTACAAATATTTAATAAATAAATTATTAAAAATTAAAGGACTAGTATTTTGACAGTATGAAACAGAATCCCTTCAGGTGTAGTAATAAGATATATAAAGTGTGTAGTTGTTTTTATATTTATACATTCATATGTTATATAATATTTATCCCTCTCTATATATCTGTGTATCACCTATGTAGTGTGAATTTTGGTTAAGAGAGCCAGTCAGGCATTTCCCCTCCTCCCCCCCCCCCCCAGCATTTTATTGAGAAAATTCTGAAATATGCAGGATAGTTGGAAGAGCTCGGCAGTGACTGCCTACCAGCCTGGCTCTCCCGTTAACTTACTATACTTTGTTACACAGCTGTGTATCTGCCCATTGTTTCTCCATCCATCCATCTAATTTTAATTTCTTGGATGTGTTTCTAAATAGGTTACAGATATCAGTCTACTTTTACCCCTAAATACTTAGAATTCTGTATGTGTTTATAGAGTTGTTGTTTGCTGGGGTTTTTTACGTAAAATTTACACACAGTGAAATGTAGTGTGAAGGTTATTATTCAGTGACTTTCCCAGTATTATTGAGTTACAATTGACAAAAACTATACATATTTAAAGCACACAAGATGATGTTTCAATAGACATATACATCGTGAAATGCTTACCACAGTCAGGCCAGTGTATCTGTCACCTCAGAGTTACCTTTTTGTGTGTGTGTGTGGTAAGAACACTTGAGACTTAACTTTCCTCGCAAATGTCAAGTACATAGTACATAGTATCTGTAGTCATCATGCTGTACCTTAGGTCTCCGAAATTTATTCACCTCATAATTTTAGGTAAACTTTGTTCACTTTAGGTAACCTCTCTACATTTCCCCTACCCTCCAGCCCCCGGGTAACCATCATTCTGGCTGTTTGCCATTCTTAGATTCCATATAGAAGCGAGGTCATGTCATTCTCTGGCTTATTTCACTGAGGCTGATGCCTTCAGGGTCCATTCATGTTGTTGCAAATGGCAGGATTTCCTTCTATTTTAACTCTGAGTAATATTTCCATTCCTTATTCATCCGTGTGTGGACACTTAAGATGTTTACATGTCTTGGTTGCTGTGAATAACGCCGCTATGGACGTGGGGGTGCAGATAGGTCTTCAAGATGGCGGCTTTATTTCCTGTGGACACCCACCTAGACGTGGGATATTGCTGGATTATATAGAGAGTTCTACTTTTAAGTTTTTGAGGGACCGACATACTGTTTTCCATAATAGCTGTGCCTCAGTGACTCTTGATAAATTCATTTATCTTTGTAACCCAAACCCCCATATGGATAAGGCTATTACCATTTCTTTGGGAAGTTTTCTCATGCCCCTCCTCCATCTGTCTCCTCTCCAACCCCCAGAGGCAACAACTGTTCTAATTTTTTCCCATCGCAGGTTAGTTTTCCTTATTTCAGAACGTCCTACAAATGGAGTATAAATGTTATTATTTCTGTTGGGTAAATGAGTGGAATTGATGGGCTGATACATCATTTATGGTAGGAAACCTGGTTTAGTTTTATAAGGAATTCCCAGGCCTTTTTCCAAAGTGGTTGTATCATTTTACATCCTCACCAGCAATATATGAGAATTTTAGTTGTTCCATGTTTTTACCAACACATATAATTGTTTTGTTTCAACTTCATTTCTGGCGTGCGCATAAGTGGTAGCTCATTATCGCTTTGACTTGCATTTCCTTGACAACCAGTGATGATATTAAACACATTTTCATGTGTTTATTAGCCACTTAGTTATCTTCCTTTGTGAAGTGTCTGTTCACATTTCTTGCCCATTTAAAAAAAAAAAAATGGAGTGTTGTCTTTTTGTTGTTGAGAAGTAGGTATTGTATATGTATCCTGGATACCAGTCCTTTGTTAGATTTATGTTTTGCAAATGTTTTCTTCCGGTATATGGTTTTCCCTCTTCACTTCCATAAATGTGTCTTGATGTACTGAATGTTTAGAGTTTTGATGAAGGGTAATTTATCAATTTTTCTATGGCTTTTGCTCCCTGTGTCCTGTCCTGTTACTGATTGGTCTGCCCCCAGTCAAGATGTTTTCTTTCAGGAGATTTATAGTTTTAGCTTTTACATTTAGGACTGGAGTCCATCTTAATTTTTTAAAACATTTTTGTCATAGCTCTGTAGCATATAATAATAGGACTGAGTCCCAGTTATACTTAGAATCATCTAGAGAGCTTAAAGAAGAAAAAAAATCTGGGCCTTACCCCGGACCAGTTAATTTAGAATCTTATTACATAAGCTCACTGAACCACTGGTTTCTCATCTGTACAATGAGAGTAAGAATACCTACTAAATCAATTTTTTAAATTTTTTTCTTTAAGTTTATTTTAAGAGAGAGACGGTGCGAATGGGGTAGGGGCAGAGAGAGAGGGAGAAAGAAACCCCAAGCAGGTACTGTGCTGCCAGCAGACAGCCCGATCCGGGACTTGAACTCACAAATCCTGAGACCATGATTTGAGCCGAAGTCAGACGCTCAACCAATGGAGCCACCCAGGCGCCCCTTACATATTTACTTACTTACTTATTTAATTTTACAGCGAGCATGCAAGCTGGGGAGAGGGGCAGAGGGAGAGAAAGAGAATCTTAAACAGGCCCCATGCCCAGCGCGGAGCCGGACTCAGAAATCTATCCCACAACCCTGGGACCTGAGCCGAAATTAAGAGTCAGATGCTCAACTGCCCGAGCCACCCAGGCTCCACAGTCTACTAAATCAAATATTAAAAGAATACATCTAAGTCACTGAATACAGAGCCCCACAGGTGGCAAGTATCCAGTAATTAGGACTCACATTTATGGAATAGTCATGCTGCATGTGTATTAAGTGACAGACCTACTTTCTCAAGCTGTTTGTATAGACAGCATCACTGTTGAGCCTTTTTCATTAACTTTTCATCTACCTCATTATTTGGCATTTCAGTTTTCTTCGCTTATGTGACCTTAAATTAAGCAAAACGGTATCCTTGGGTCACTCCATCAGCTCAGCTCCTGCCGCTGGAGTCCAGGCTGTCCAGCAGAGACTGGCGCTTGTGAAGAATAATAGTGCACATACCTCGGTGTTACTTACTGGGCCCATTCCTTGCCATTTCTCTTGGACTGCTGGAGACTCTTGCTAGCCTGGCAACCATTTGCAGATTTCCAGGATTGCTTAAGCTGTAAAAAAGGAAGGATGTTGGTAGAGATGATGGTTTTTGTGTGTGTTTCGATCCTCCCACGTGCAGGAGGAAAACCAATGATGGCAGCTCAAAGGAGGGAGGGTTTCCATGCCAGTCTCCAGTATGGACCCAGTGTTCTTTCTCCCGGTACACTTGCTCCCTCACACACAGGCAACGCCCAGCCACCCCTTCTCTCCGTCTGCCTTTCTCCGTCCCTTTGACTTCTCTGCCACTCTCAGTACCACATCGTACGGGAAAAAGACAACGTGTATTTAGCAGAGAATTGTTTTGACCATCTGCTTGTAAGACTAGGGGAAGAAAAGCTATGGATTTTTTTCTAAAATATGCGCGCGCACACACACACGCGTGTGTGTGTGTGTGTTTCTTAAATATATTAAATGACTTTCAGGAACTTAGGCTGTCCCTCCTGACCACCTGAAGGAATGGTGCCATGGGACCAATTTAACTAATACATTGGATTTACATGGAGTCAAAACCAGGTTTTTAAACATGTACTAGTTAAACTGACCCCAGAGCACCATTTTTCCATACAACCAGGACTAATTTCCGAAGTCTCTGAAAGTCATTTAGTTAGCAGACATTTTAAAAACCTCTCTAAAGAAAGACTGACACATAACTCAAAAACCGTTAAGAATGGCTTCAAATGTCAGGCCTGGAACATCTATTATGTGACAGAAGCCATAAGTTTTTCCCCTTTCTGATGTGTAAATGGAAAAACAGCATCCCTAAAACCTGGTACTTTCTGTGAGGAGAGGGGAGAATGATGGAAGTAACAGTTCTCATATTCTTATTTGGCAGATCCCCTAAGAACTAAAGCACAAATAAATTCAGTGACTGGAAGGGAATATTGAAAAAAAAAATCAGACGTTTAAAACAGCCACTTGTTTTCCCTGCTCATGATTAAAAATAGTACCTTGCAACAGGCCTTACATCAAGGTCTAGCCTCTTTAGATGTAAAGATCATCAGATAGATAGACAAAGCGAAAAAGTGGCTTATCTGCAGACACATGCATAGCTCTCAAGAGTCTCTGACCACATTCCCAGTGTGGTTTCTGGTTCCTCCAGGGACTGCTTTCTGTTCCGCCAGGATAGTGTGAAGACTTGATGAAGCCATGAAATTCTCTTGAGAACACTTCAAGTCTTGGGAAACAGTAACTCAGAGCCTTCTTTAGATTCAGTCTGGCATTACAGAAAACCCATCCACCTCAGTACTTAAGAAGAGAGATCAGTCATTTCTGAGTGTGTCCTATTTTTCCCTTTCTCGGGTAATAACCACCAGCTCGTAATAAGAGTTGAAAGTTACAATAAGAATACTTGAGTGTGAGAATACTACACTCTGTGCACATCATTCTTACCAGGAGTCGCAAGACTAAAGAACTCGTGTACTGGGTGGGGGAGAGGGTGGTGGGAGGGGGTGGGAACACCCTGGTTATTTAGTTTTTAGGGATTTGTTTGTTTGTTTATCAGAGTTAAAAGTACACACCGAGGGGCGCCTGGGTGGCGCAGTCGGTTAAGCGTCCGACTTCAGCCAGGTCACGATCTCGTGGTCCGTGAGTTCGAGCCCCGTGTCAGGCTCTGGGCTGATGGCTCGGAGCCTGGAGCCTGTTTCCGATTCTGTGTCTCCCTCTCTCTCTGCCCCTCCCCCGTTCATGCTCTGTCTCTCTCTGTCCCAAAAATAAATAAAAAACGTTGAAAAAAAAAAAATTTAAAAGTACACACCGAGAAACATCTTGGCACACATCGGAACAACACTGTGTGGAGGACATACCCCGGACAGGGTTCTCCTTTTGCAAGCTGTGTATCAAAAGGCCGCCAATAACTTCCCCACCTTGTTTTCATGTCTCACAGAAGGGTGGATGCTTGTTCTTTAAGTCTCAGGTCGGGGAAGTGCCAGGGCGACCGCAGGCCTTCTTTCAAGGCGGCGCGGCGCCCTTCCGAGACCAGCAGGTGCCAACCTGAGCAGGGCCTGTTCCTCTGTCCGCATGCACTTCCTGATCGGGAAGCATGGATTCGTAAGAATATATGATAAATGGCTAAATGGAAACTTCAGCTCCTTTTCATTTCCTTCGAGGCTTTGCCTGTGTGCTTTAGGACGGGCTCATCCCACGTTTCATTTTATCATTCCTGTTCTGTCCCTTGGCACTGTTCCGAGAACTAGAAATCAAGCAGGGGACAGCTGCTGTAACCACTTAGCACAGATCGGGTGGCTCCAAACAACATAAATTCTTTCCTTCACTGTTTTGGAGGCAGGAGGTCCCACAACCAGGGTGTCGGGGGCTGCTTTCCCTCGGGAGGCTCTGGTCGGCGCTCCTTGGCCGTCCTTGGGTCCGAAACCCGTCGCTCCAGGTTCCATCCCTGGTGTGTCTCCCGTGTCTCTTCTGAGGACACTGCGGCCACCCTACCATCGTATGACCTCATCTGAACTAATGACCTGTGCAGGACCCAGTTTCCAAATAAGGTCACATTCTGAGAAGGACATGAATTTGAGGAGGAGGCAGGGAGAAAGCTGGCATCCTGAACTTGGTATTTGTGACCATTTACATTGTTCCTCTGGAGAGCAGAGGAACAATGTAAAAATCATCAATAGTGGATGATATTATTAAAAATTTTTTTTAGTGTTTGTTTATTTGGGGGGGGGGTGAAGGGGAGGGACAGAGAAAGAGGGAGACACAGAATCTGAAGCAGGCTCCAGGCTCTGAGCTGTCAGCACAGAGCCCGACGCGGGGCTCGAACCCACGGACCGTGAGATCATGACCTGAGCCGAAGTCAGACGCTCAACCGACTGAGCCACCCAGGCGCCCTCTACCCACCATTGCTTTTAAGCGTCCAGGCCAGTATTCTCCAATAGAAATACAATATGTTAGTGTAAACTTTCTAGCAGCCACCTTACCAGAGGACAGCAGGAACAGGTGAAATTGATCTTTAAAAAAATTGCTTTTAATGTTTATTTACTTTTGAGAGACAGAGAGAGAGCCTGAGCAGGGAAGGGGCAGAGAGAGAGAGAGGGAGACACAGAATCCGAAGCAGGTTCCAGGCTCCGAGCTGTCAGCACAGAGCCCCATGTGGGGCGTGAACTCGTGAACTATGAGACCATGACCTGAGCCAAAGTCGGACGCCTAACTGACAGAGCCACCCAGGTGCCCCTTACTTTGAGAGATAGAGAGCAAGCGGGAGAGGGGCACAGAGCAGTGGTAGACAGAATCCTAAGCAGGCTGACAGCACAGAGCCTGATGCAAGGCTCGAATTCACAAACAGTGAGATCATGACCTGAGCCAAAGTCAAGAGCCAGACATTGAAGGGACTTAGGCACCCAGGTGTCCCTTGATGATTTTATTTTAAAATAATACCTACCCTATTTTAGAATCAGTTTGGTGAAAGCATAATTTTTTTTTTTTTTTTTTTTTTTTTTTTTTTTTTTTTTTAAATACTGTGGCCCAGTGAAGGACACACAGGACTTTGCTGATACGGACCTCGAGATCATATCCTTACAGGGTTTCTTAAAGATGATCAGAACAGGGCAGTTTTAGTTGAAATCGCCCCGGGTTTACGTCCTGCTGCTGCTCACTGGGAGGGCCCGAGAGCCCATCTGGATCCCAGTGACCCTCACACCTCCCTGTCAGTCTCAGCCCTCATGGATCATTTAGGGAGCAATTAACCGAGGAAGCCGGATGCCACAGAGTGAAGAAAAACTCCTAAGAGCTGACAAGATTCAGCCCAAACGTTGTAAAGAATGTTTTGAAGTGTTAGCGTAAACATTTGAAAATACTCTCCTTCTAGAATAGGTCTTGTTTTCTATTCCAAAGCTGAAAGTGCTCATTAGTTTGCATAATTTTTAAAATCTTTCTCAAAGAACTGTAAGTTTCTTTACTCTTAATTAAAGCTTTGAGTAGACTGGCTAATTAGGAAAATGCTGTAAAGAAGGAAAAATAACCACAGAATGGCTTTCCCTCATCCCTGCTCTCTAGCCTACAAGAACACAATAAAATAAAGATGCTAAGACAGTTCAGTGCCCAAATCTGAGAGTGGGATCATGCGTCTTCTAAACACTTCTGTGTATCTTCTGGATAAATTCATCTTTTGAGTGTCAGAGTGTTCATCTTTCTCTCAATGTATGTGTTGTGCTGTGTGTAGCAAACAGAGGACTGTCAGGCTACTTGGGATCAAAACTGTACTGTTGCAGGCTCCAGAAGTTGGCCAGGGAAAAGAACATCATCACTCACTAAAGACTCCATTGCCAGGACTTGGTTATTTTATGTGACATTTGGCGTGATAACACTGCCAGTTCTGTGTGAAAGGAGGAAAAGGAATCGAGTTCTTCTAGTCAGGCATTTGTGGCCAGAATGTGGGCTTTTTGGCAGACCTTAGGTAGGGTCATAAGCAATTCTGCATTTTGCAAAAGGACTCTAAAAACAATTGCAGACTTGCTTTTGGAATATTGACTTCAGAACAACATTATTGTAGCCAAGCAGACAACCTTGTTTTTAGTTAAAGCTTGTGGGCGGGGGGCGGGGGGGGGGGGGGTTTGCAGGGAATTAAACCTAAGAGTATATGAGTTTATAGAGTTTTTATGCAACAGAAACCCCAGGTAACTCAAGAGTTCTCTTCCTTCCAGTGTATGGTATTGGCCTACAGAACTGACCTGAGCCCGAGGTAGATGCTTGTCCCCCATAAGAAGGGAATGTTCTGTCTACCTCTAATAAGAGGGGAGAAAGAGCACAGACCTAGACTTGGCCTTCATTGGCAGCCATTTGAATCCAACTGTGATCATGCTGTGACCTTGTGGTCACTCTACAGCCACTCCTGGACCGGGGATAATGAGGCTGTCCTCTGGGTCCTGCCATTTTCAACTGTGCATGCCTTCTCTCCGTTACAGCCCGAGGAAGAGCAGTTGGTCTGTGATATCACCGGATCCAGTTCTTCCACCGATGACACGGCTTCCTTGGATCGACATTCCTCTCATGGCAGTGACGTATCCCTCCCCCAGATTTCAAATTTGAACAGGTCCAGAGATCAGCAGTGTCTTGACAGCTTCTACAGCCATGGGGCTGGAGCTGAGGGTCGAGAGAGTGAGGGCGAAGCTGCTGGCTCAGGTGAGATGGACGAGGAGGAGATGGACAGCATCACCGAAGTGCCCACGAACCGCTCTGTGCTGAGGGGCTCGATGCGCTCCCTGTCCCCTTTCCGGAGGCACAGCTGGGGTCCTGGGAAGAACGCGGCCAGCGACGCGGAAATGAATCAGCGCAGGTGAGCGGGACCCAGCACGGCTATTTGTTCCATCTCTCAGTGTCTGCTTGCTTTTGATCGTGTGATCCGGTGTTATCGTGGTAAAAGAACATAGGAGACACCATGGTACAGAAGAAAGCCTAGAGGGCTTTGGAATCGGGAAAATCTGGGTTCAGACCCCAGCTCTAGAAATCACTGTGTAGATAACCTTGGGCAAGTTACCTGATCCCTCTGGGCTTTAATTTTCTCATCTGTAGAATACCTACCTCTAAGGATAGGTGTAATAATAAAAATCTCAAGTGAAGTATGGTTGCTACATGGTGGGTGTTTAATGAACAGGAATAGTCCTTCAGGCCAGATCTGTTCATAAAATGCTTAGATTAAAAACTTTTGGAGGGAATGGTGTCCTGTCAGTTTTGAAACAGACATGAAATCTTACAGTCCAAATACTCTCAATTTTCACACTGCTTCCCAGGAATTGTCCTCCGTTTCTAATGCAGAAAGTTTTGTTAAAGCCTAAGTTATTACTTAATCAGCAAGAGAACAGGAGAATCATTCAGTGTCATTGAGTTGTTGGTAGTTTTCCATGTATGCTCCAGTCTTTGGGGACTTGTGTACATATGACCCGGTCTCAGACCTTCAGTTTGGAAGCAGGCTATAAGGTGGTTTAGAGTGGCTTCTGACCACAGTCTGCTTACAGGAATTTAAGCAAATGATTTTAGCTCTAACGAACAAGTGCCGTGATGCCCATCAGATATACAAAGTTGTGCTTACAAGAGAGCTACTTTCTTGATGAAGAAAAGCAGCTAAGGGGGCAGGCTGACAGTTGTTTTAAAACAGGTCATGTGAAAAACTCACCTGGAGCAGTTACTGCTTTTTTAAAACAAAAATTCCTTGACATGGCTCAGATTTCATAGCTGTAGATGCATGTAATCGGATTACATTCACTCATTTATTCTTTTTTTTTTTTAAGGTTTTATTTATTTTTGAGAGAGAGACATCGTGAGTAGGAGCGGGAGGGAGAGGGAGAGAATGAATGAATCCCGAGCAGGCTCCTTTCTGCCAGCACAGAGCCCGATGTAGGGCTCGAACCCACGAAACCGTGAGATCATGACCTGAGCTGAAACTAGGAGTCAGATACTTAATCGACTAAGCCACCTAGGCGCCCCTCATTTATTCTTTTATTCAGCCAACATACATTGAGCACCCACTATGTGCCAGGCATTTCTAGGTTCTAGAGACACAGAGGTGAACGAGACAAAGTCCTGCCTTCATGGAGCTCACGGTAATACCTTACACTTTGTTAATTTGCCGCTCTTCTCAGACTCTTTTAGTAACAGACCATGTCACATAGTTTTCTGTGACTCCACATTGGTGGAGTTCAGGGTCTGCCCTTGAAAACCTGCAGTTGATTTATCTGGTGGGTAGTTTTTATACACGATCAAAATCATAGATTATGTAAAAAGCCATTTCTAAAAGCTCTCCTTGCCAGCTTTATTCACGCTGTACTTTTTTTTTTTTTTTTTTTTTTTTTTTTAAGAACGTGTCCGGGGCGCTTGGGTGGCTCAGTCGGTTAAGCGGCCGACTTCGGCTCAGGTCATGATCTCACGATCTGTGAGTTCGAGCCCTGCATCGGGCTCTGTGCTGACAGCTCAGAGCCTGGCGCCTGTTTCAGATTCTGTGTCTCCCTCACTCTGAGCCTCCCCCATTCATGCTCTGTCTCTCTCTGTCTCAAAAATAAATAAACGTTAAAAAAAAAAAAAAGCATCCATACCATTATAAATAAATAATAAGGAGGGAGGAAGGGAAGGAAGGAAGGATGGAAGGATGTATTGTCAGAAATGATAACAACATCAAGAAACAAGGGTTTATTTTATATGCAATCCATTTTTCTTTATAGCCCACTGGGGGTCCTTGTGCCTTGACTTTGATTTCAGGGCTGGATAGGACTGTAACCCAGATGAGGAAATTGAAGCTCAGACCTAATGATTTGCCTGAGATTACAAGACTGAACTAAGACTGGAACCTTATCAGTTATCTTTATTTTCAACCTGTACAGTATCATGGCCTCTCCTATTTGAGCCTCGCCTTAAGGATCACCTCACACCTCCGCCCCGATGCCTCTGGAGATAATGGAATGACTTGAATTAGTTTGATGCTTACCACATTATCTGCATAGAGTATAAGCTGAATTTTAAAGTCTTAAGAAGACCCTTTTACAGCTTCAAATGGCCTTTTTTAATCCTTTTACTTTTGTAATTTAATAAACCTCATTCCTTGTCACCTGATTAACCCTTTGGAGGAAGGAGGGAGGGAGCAAAGTAACCCTCCCCAGGATTTGTCAGGCTGTCCGGCCTCTTTGGTTCTGATGTTTCTTACTGCTCAGTTTTTCATTCCCTCACTTCCTGTACCGTTTGTCTGTGTGGATTGTCTCTTCCCTTTGTGATGTCCGTGTGCTTCATGCATTTGTGTCCATTTTGTTTCACCTTGACACTGACCTCTTCCACCATTCATTTTCAGTTCATTGCGAGTTCTTGGGGACGTTGTCAGGAGACCCCCCATTCATAGGAGAAGGTACAGAGTTCACTAACTTGATGGACTAACCATGTTGCCTCTGAGCTTAGTGTACTAACCAGCATCTCATTTTGCTTAATCCGTGATTAAACCGTCTTTTAAAACAATGTCACGTCTGCTTCAGGAAAATAAGACATAGGTACTTGTTCATCGCTGATGCCTGTTGCATATGAAATGGTTTCGTGAATGTGAAATTTTTTCCTTTTCTACTTTTATCTTTAAAAAAAATTTTTTTAATGTTTTTTTTTCCCCATCTTGTACTTGTGTTCAGATGATTTTGATAATAGGGTCTTCCCAGTTCTCCCTAGGAGAGTTCAAAGACACGTCAGTTGTCCCTGAGGAGTGCTTTTTCATTCTCCCCACCACCACCCCCCCAACGCCCAAAAGGGCCAAGAACCAGAAATAATTGTGTGCTGGCACACGGGCCCTAACATATTTTCGATGCATTCCTTAGTAACTGGATGGAAGCCTTTATGTCTAGGCCACCTGACACCTTGCACATCATTGTTTTTGTTTTGTCGTGTTTTGTTTTTTAATAATTTTTCCCCCTCTGGGGAGTCCACATCCCTTCTGGGGATGTGGTCGTTTCTTAAAGCAGGTAAGAGCCATCAGCTCATCTCTCCGGGGCCCTTGCAGTCTTTCAGTCCCTTACTTATTTTTTGTCAGGTAACATTTTGAAGCTAAAAATGAGTAATTTATAAGCTGAAAAGTCATTTCTAGTCACACAGCGCCGATTTGCTTTTCAAATGCTGAGTTTTACTTTGTTCAGAAGTCGTCATTAGTGACCTGTTCTTCCGCCGTTTGGGGAAGAAGATTTAGAAAGCCACAGACCGTGGTGAGATTGCAGGTAGCCCCTCGTATTGGGAGGCGTGTGTCAGGAGGTACTTTCAACTCCCCACCGAAGCTGGCCCTCGGGAAGCCACACATAGTGATCCTCCCCCGTCGTCTTTGCAAGGGCGGGCTTCCTTTAATTCCAGCTCTCAGGCACAAAATGGAGTTCGAATACAAATGCTCTCATGAATCTGCGGTAATCAGGGCTTGGTTAAGTTTTTCTCCCAGGGGAACAAGTTGGCAAGTACCCTTTTCAGTAGAGGTACCCGAAACCTTTAGAGAGCTGTTTGGCTCTCCGTTAAAGCTCTTCAGCGTGACCTTATTAAAAGCAAGCACGTGCTGACAGTGGAGGGTGACAGGTTGCTGGATGCGGTCCCAGTGAGCTGACAGATGAAGCTTCGTAACGGTGCCAGATCCCACTTCACCCTTAGTCGTTTTTCTGCAGGAAGAGCATGAAGTACAGTTTAAAATTTTATATGATGCCTTAGCCAGTCAAGTTGAAACATCCCTACCAGTGTTCACAGGTGCGGGAACAGGATATTTGTGGGGTTTTTTTAATCTAGAATTTCCTAAATCTCAAAATAAGGCCAGAGAACCATTAAATGTCCCTTCCACTGATGGAGGGATGAGGAGATTTAGGGTGCCCCCGAACACTCTGGTGAAAGGGGTTTCCTGCCGGAAGCCAGGGCAGGTCTGTGGCTCCTGGAGCCTCGGGACCGCTGTGAGGTCCCTCTTGCTGTCTCCCGTCACTCTTCTTTCTCTTCAGCCTCAGTTTCATCCTGCTTTCTCACAGCGTTACCATTTTCTGAGAGTAAAGGGATGTTTACGTCTGTAGAAGGAGATTTGTTTTCTGAATGATTCGATAATGTCAGTTCAGTCGCTGATTTACCATGTGGTGTTTTCAATAAGTTGGATATTTTAAAATTTTTCTTGACAGTTTGGAGATTCAAAATTAAGTTAATGTCAGAGAATGGGCTTCTGAGTCTCGTGTTTGTAAGATATATGGAGGCTTGCTCCCCTCACATGAGCAAATTAGAAGTCTTTCTGATACCACTTCACAAACTGGAACTATCTCTGAGATGCGTATTTCTCCTTTCTGCTCCTGCCCTTGGGAGCTTTGTACTTTAATCGGGTTTTAAGTGTTTTACTATTTAAATTATTTTTAAGATATTTATTTTAAAGATTTACTTTTAGGGGTAGCTCTTCTATTCTCCCACCATTTTCCTTGTCTCTTTTCCTCTATCAAAAACCCGCACTTGTCAAGAAAATTGTTAATTAGGTGTATTCAAGGTTAGGGGTTTTTGCTGTCTGCAGATCTTCCCATTTGCAAGATTCCAGAGGGAGCTGAGTGGGTGTTAATGTTAACCCCCCCCCCTTGAAAATCAAAAGCACGTCACTTAGAACTTAAGACGCCAGATAGTAGCAGTGTACTTTTTAAATGATCGCTTTTGTTCATCAAAAATCCTTACGTACTGATGAAGCTCCCTTTACAGTGTACCTCGTATTTTGAGTTGTGTGGGTTTTTTTGTTTTGTTTTGTTTTGTTTTGTTTTGTTTTGTTTTTTGGCCTGGTCATATTTACATGGTATTTCCAACCCTAGATTTCCTGTCCCTCCCACTTGAAAATAAATATCAGTGCCAAGGTAATCAAAGTAGATGATCAGATGAGGTTTTTTTTTTAATCTTGTGGGGGAAAATGGTTGCAAACCTAAAATTAAGACCCATTTTTGACTTAGTACCATGGAATTCCTTTCCTTTTGAAGAAAGTAAATGCCTTCGTTATCATTAAAATACAAGGAAATATGGCCTTTGTTACAGCTGTTTACCTTCAGTGCTTAACAGCCTAGTGAGTAGGGGTTAAAGGTGGGTGTGAGTATTGGTGGGATATCATTATTATGAAAGACTTAGAATGTGTCTGGCTTAGACGGACCCTTCCTAGAAACACCTGAGGAAAACCAGTGACTCAGCCCACCCCAGTGCACTTTGTCATTGTCCCTTTTTGTCAAGGATGGGTTTGGTTCAGTTAGGGATCATAGCCATGGTCAAGGAGGTCTGGGAGTGGTGGAGCTTGTGGAGAGAGTGCCCCCCCCCCCGCCCCCCGGCAGCAGAGGCTGCAGCCCTGGAGGACACCTGAGGAGGAATCTGTGGGCAGAGTGGGCTCTTTTTTTCAGAGTCCGGCAGAAGGAATTCTTGGGTTTCAAATCGGACTTGTTACCCTGTAACAGACACCCACAGTCCTTTCCAACACAGTGTCTAGAGGGATATTAGTAGCACAGTTTTAAGTTTCCATGGTTTTTGTGTCTTTTTCTAAATTCTCAATGTTATGTTCCTAATTTTTTGATAATCCAATAAATCCATCTGTCTGTAACTGTGGCCTTTCTTTTCAAACCCAGTAATCCTATCCCTGTTTGCTCTTTTCTCCCTCCATTTCTGTTTCTGCCTTTGATGTCATCCCCAGTATGAGCTGGTGTCCTTCTGGTGTACAATATTCTGCTGCCCTGAGTGCTGACTTTAATTACAGAAGGTACAGTATCGTTACGTGTCCAGCCACCGAAGGGGGAATCGTAAAATATGGCACCTGGGCTTTTGGCTGGGAGCTTGCTTCTGGGTGGCTAGAATGCATATGGCAGCCCGCTTTGGCTGTGAGCACAATGTTGAGTTCCTGCTGCTGCGGGCATCACTGATCCAATTGAAGGGGTATAGCCCGGGAGTCAGATAGTGTACTCTGATGCTTCTGGTGTCCCAAGTGGCTGTAGATTTGGTGTTTTCCGCACAGACTTGTATCTACGGTATGGCAGACCCCTTCTCTCTTTGTTCCGGTCTGTCCTCATTCCCGGAACCTGGGGATTCCCACATCCTGAAGAAAACAATGACAGAAGCAAGGCCACAAATACGATGAATTTTTATTTCTGTTGTGTTTCCAAGTCAACCAATCTCTTCAGGTTCCAAATGCATAGATTCCTCAATGTTTCATATTTTTGTCTCAAGTCAGCAGCCAGGTTTAATTACTGAAACATTTTCAGGATTAAATTTTGTGGTAATAACACATCTGGTTTTCTCAGGCTTCACAAACAATTCACAATAGAAAACTAAGTTTCTTCTTCACTTAGCCTGTCTTATCCCTGCCATTGAAAATGAGTTTTACAGAGACATTTACTTCTACTTAATCATGGTTTCTATTGTCGTATTGAAATAAGAAAAACAAAATCCATTGTTTCAATTACCCACTAGAGAAAAATAGAGGCATATGGTTTCAGTTCATAATAAGTAATTTATGCAATACAAAAAGGCAAATACAAGCCCTTCTGGACTGGCGTACGAATTCATTTGTGGAATTAAGTGTGCAGTTGTAGCAGAGATAACTAAATAGCTTCCGTGTACCTTCGAGTGCACTTCCAACCGCTTGTGAGTGAGAACACGGTCTGCTCTGGCTGTATTTTGAGATCTCGCTTATTTTAAAGAAGTTCCCACCGCAGCTGTACCAGATGTGAATTATTCTGACCAGCAACCCCAAAGCTCATCGATGGCCAACCTCTCTCTGTAGTTTCCTGCTTACCAAAAAATGCTTTTCACCCTGCAAACCACAAAATCTGCCCACCAGGGATCCCATTCTACATGCCATATCCTAAATTTGCCCCCTTTCTGGGCCAATATCAAGACAAGACAAACAAATTAAAGCTCTTAGACATAGTTGCTTTTAGCTTTTGTTCTTTAAGGTGTCCTGTGTGCCCGTCTGCAATCAGCAGTTCCCAGGAAGCCTGTCCAGCAGGGATTGTGTGGCCACATGTGCCCAGATGATACTGCTCATAAGTAATCCCGACTTCCCGGGGTCGACACGAACCTGTGAAATTAGAAAGGTTGACTGGCCTGTAGTTGAATGTAAAGTTATAAAGGTCCACTTAAGCGACACAAGGGCAATTCTGAGTGTCCCTGCCTGTTTTCTGAGAGCTACTCATGCACCTGTTTTCTCTGTGCCATGGAATTCTTTGGCATTAGCCTAGTTTGGTTTTGGCGGAGATTAATTACATCAGATCAAGGAAAAACACACCTACATAAATGATAAATAAGATAATCTGGTCTGTCTGCATGGTATATTGAAAAAAAAAAATCTTGAGAAAATGACCTTACATGATCAACATTTGAATAAATTGAAGGAGGTAAAAAACCTAAGTGCATATGCTTTTTCAGCCTACCAAGACCTGTTGGGGGACAGGTAGGTGGCGCTCATTTGTGCCGTGCTCTGGTCGATAGCTTTGCTAGGTAACTTAGAAATAATCTGCCAGCAACACTCAAAGCACTTTCATATCTTCCACCCTTTCGGAGACTCAGAAGTCACATGAATTAACTCCTTTGCTCTGTGTTCAGTTTCAGCCTAGAAGGCTTGACAGGAGGAGCCGGTGTCGGAAACAAGCCGTCCTCATCTCTAGACGTAAACTCTGCAAACACCAAAGAGCTCAGGCACCCTTTCAGTGGGGAGGCAAGGGGTGACTCTCTGATGTCGCTTTCAGAAGAGGATCTGGAATCAGGCCAGAGAGAACACAGGATGTTTGATCAGCAGGTAAGGCTGAAGCAGGTGTATGCTGCTCATTTGGAAAAATTAACTGTACTTCCCTACATGTGTCTTCACGTCGGGAACAGAGAAAGCAAGACTTACGTTACCATGAGGCTAGTTATTGTGATTGCTTACCCACGGTCTAGTACACCCCATCTAGCACAAAGCAAGGTTTTAGCACTTAACTAATTCCAGAATACCATTCATCTGCATGGATTTGAATAGTCCATCAAAGCAGACTTTTTTAAATTAGGAAAGTATCCAGGATATTAAATTGGGTTTTTTCCTTCTTATCTGAGGACTTCTTTCACCATGCCAGTAGTAAAATGACTCTTGAAGTATGCTACACAGCATTGTTAAATTTCCCAATTTTTCAAAAACCTATACCTTCCTGGAAAAAATAGATCTTATTCTTTGCCTTCTCACATTGCCTGGGAAATGGCTGTTTCTTTCTCTCTGCTTCCTGTCACTGTGAGAACTTCTCAGAGAGCATCTTCACTCCCTGCCCCCGCCTGATGCTCTCTTTGCACTGCCACTCTCCTAGGACTCCCTTCTGGTGGCCCCAGCTGGCCGTCCTTGGCCAGTCAGGTGATTTCCCCAGCACTTGTCACCTGGGGCAGGTCCTCGGGAGTTGGCCTGGAGAATTGGAATTCCATGCTTTTATAGCCCACACTGCTCCCGGCCCTTTTCTGAGGCCAAGGGGACTTTGGATTGATTCCTGGGAGGATTCTGTGATACACCTGAATCTTTCCTTTCTTTCTTTCTTTCTTTCTTTTTTTTTTTTTTTTAATTTTTCTCAACGTTTATTTATTTTTGAGAGAGAGACAGAGTGCAAGCAGAGAGAGAGGGAGACTCAGAATGTGAAACAGGCTCCAGGCTCCAAGCTGTCAGCACAGAGCCCAACACGGGGCTCAAACCCACAAACTGCGAGGTCATGGCCTGAGCCGAAGTCGGACACTTAACTGAGCCACCCAGGTGCCCCAAAACATTTCTAATTAAACAGACAACAAAATTAAACACCTGTCTTTGGGTAGGTGACTGGAGTTTTAGATAGAAGCGTAATGAAACATTTCTAATTAAACAAACCAACAAAAATGTTAAACAGCCTGTTCTCTGAGTGGGAGACATAGGTTTTACGTAGACGTTTAATGTTTTGTATACCCCACTACATAGAAATGCTACGACCAGATAGAAACTGGACACTGGAGGATTACCTTAATGCATCACTTAGGTGAAGACCCAGGAGAATTTAGGCCTGATGAAAATCAAATTGAAGGCCCAAAGGGATTTTGCCATGTTATCCCCTTCCCCCACCGCCCATGTCTTCTGGGCCTGATACTTTTTTAACTTTTTCTAAAGTTAAGAAAAATAACAAGAATATGGAGAAGAGGGGCACCAGGTTGGCTCAGTCAGAAAAGTATCTGACTCTTGATCTCAGGGTCATGAGTTCAAGCCCCATGTTGGGTGTACAGATTACTAAAAAAAAAAACAGTAAACATTTCAAAAAATAAATAAATTTAAAAAAATATGGAGAACATATTTATTGAAGCAAATGACTTAAATGTATTCAGCCTAATGGTGACAGAAAAAGGGAGTAAAAAACCATTCTTTCGTGACTTGCTGAGAGCATCCTTGGTAAGTGGAGAGTCTAAAAAACAAAAGTGCAAAGTCATACAAAAGTATATAGAGTCCTTTGGAAGTCATTGTAAGACCCAGTAAAATGCCAGCATCGGGGGTTTGTGAACGGAATCCTGGGCTTGGAGCCAGGATATCCCTTCGGATTCGGCGTAAGCCCTCCCTCGGGGGTGACAGCTTCACACCCACCTGAGTGACTTGCCTGAGGCCTCATTGACTGGCTGTGAGCCGGACAGCGTTCCCCTCAGAATTCCCGGGGTAAGTCTCACAGCCTCTTTCCACATCTCTGAAGTAGAAGTGTTTTATGAGGAAAGGAGAAGATTTTTAATTTTCTCAGTACAGTTGATGGAAAACCTTTCCTGAAACTGATAATCCTAGGAATTGGACAGAGGACCCCGTGTGTTAGTAAGTGCTATCAGTTACCACCGAAGTCTTTCTGAAATGGCCTTTCTGATCGAGCCTTTGTGGAGGAAGCTGCTGACATGTTCGTGCTTTCCTGTGCTTATTTGCCTTTCTGGAACTCTCTGCTCACCCGCAGTTTTTGTCTCGTGTGCAACTTCAGAGTGTGGTTTTGAGCTGCTGGTGTCTCTGATCTGGACAAGTCGCCTGCAGCCAGCTTCCTGCTGAAGGCCCCTGCCTTTCACTGAGGTCATTCCTCAGACCTCACAGTTGTGTTTGAAACACAGCAACTGTTTGCCTCAGACTCCATGGTTACGCACGGAGCAGGCTCTGAATAATCAGAAGTCTTTGGCGCACTTGAGTCGCGTTCATGGTAGTAATGGATTTTCATTGCTCCCCTCCGAGCATGTGCAGATTGCAGCCCACTAAGAAGGGAGGGATTCCTGGCGATTTAAAATCGGTTAACAATAGGAATGAGCGCTCAGAACAAAAGGAAGGGGGGGAGTCCCTCACCCCATAAGTGTGCTCGTAAGCACTGCTGGGCTGGCTCTCAGGGGTGTTCTTACACAAGCTTCTGCAGCTGGCTGCATTACACGACCTCGAAGCTGCTGCGAATTCACTGAGGGAGGTAACTTGGCCACCCTCGGTCCCCCTCGGGTACATGCAGAAGCAGTGTCCTCTTAGGAGAGGGAATGAAAGGGCTTTAGGCTTCTTCCCAGGTGCATGGCTGCCTTGATCTTGATCTTAAAACGCCTTTTATTTGCATCTCTGTTTCCAAATCTTTAAAATCAGAATAATACTGGGGTGCCTGGGTGGCTCAGTCGGTTGAGTGTCTGACTTCGGCTAAGGTCATGACCTTGTGGTCCATGAGTTCAAGCCCCGCATCAGGTGCTGTGCTGACAGCTCGGAGCCTGGAGCCTGCTTCAGATTCTGGGTCTCCCTCTCTCTCTCAAAAATAAATAAACATTAAAAAAAATAAAAATAAAAAAGAACATGCTTAAAATCAGAATAATATTACTGCTCTCTACTATGTCTCTAAAAGACTTAGATTTTCAAAGAACGAGAACTACTGTATGTAGTTTGCTATTTACAATGAAGTTACTTTCATCTGATGATGTGTTCAGCAGATGTTTACTAAGCACGTACTAAGTTTAAAACATTATTAGGTATTAGGAGGGATATGAAACCACTGGAAAGGATGGGTACTTGAATTATTCCAGATAAAACTAAGGCTCATGAAAGCTAAGTAGCTCCTTTGAAGTTGAGCAGCGGTCAAGTAGCAGGGGCAGACTTGAGTCGAGGGTGTCTGACCACAGAGCCTCTGCTGTTAGCCCTCACCTGTATCACGTTCTTTTCTTAGGTTGGGGTGGGATGTAAAGTTTTGTGCTGATCTAGAAATAAAAGGAGCATATGCTTACATCCTGGTTTTCACTTTTTTTTTTTTTTTTTTTTTTTGTACTTCACAGGCATGTCACAGATCTAAACAACAGGGATTTAATTACTGTACATCAGCCATTTCTTCTCCATTGACAAAATCCATCTCATTAATGACAATCAGCCATCCTGGGTTGGACAGTGAGTATATTACTTTTTTTAAAATGAAGCCTATTTTAAACACTTTTTTCCTATCATTTTTCTCCCTTTAAGACCCCGTAACATTACCTTCCAAAATTTGCCTCCCTCTTCTCCTGAATGGCTCATTTAAATAGAAAAGGTGACATACCAGTTTAGTTTTGGGATCTTCCTTCCAGTTTTGGGATTCTTCTTGTCAGGACATAGATTTGTTTTTTAACTTTTTATTTCGAAGTAATTTCGGACTTTAAAAATAGTTCTAAAAACAGTACAAAGAATTACCATATATTCTTTACCTGGAGTCCCCAGATGTCATATGTTTGATCCATCTTATCAAAGTCATAACTGTTTTTATCAGTCTCTCTTCTTCTATCACTGCCTTTAAAGTTTTTTTCTGAAACACTGGAGAGTAAGTTACAAACATGATGTGGTTGTATCTGAAAGTTATGCTGTTCTGTTACCACAGTACAATTATGTAAATTTTGTCCAGTACTCATTTGCTGAGCTCTTCAAAAATGTCATGAAGCTCATGAAGGACAAAGAAAGACTGAGATACACTTTCAGTTGGTTAAGCACGTGCTGAAAGGATTACATCTGCCAGTGATGAATGGAGCGGTATGCAGATTCAGGACCCATTGGCTGGCTGTGAAAGTTACATAGATGTCTGGCATCCGTAAGCACAGGGCCTTTGCAAATGAAAGATGCTCGGAAACATATTTGAATTAGATCTAAATATTTGCCAGGGAAAGGCAGCTTGTTCTTTGAGAAACCTCACCTTTTTATTTTTAAAATCTTGATTCTTGTTTTCATGAGTAGTTACAGTTTGAGATCTTGTGCTCATCAAAGGGGGAGTGATCCTTTCTTTGCTGAAAGACCGTGTATTCGGGAAGCTGAGGCAAAGGGAGTAAATAAACTTTCCTGGTGTTTCTGGTGTTTCTTCAGTGTCCCCTGATAGAACCCACCTTAAAAGAGCTGGAGAGGGGTGCCTGGTTGGCTCGGTCGGTTAAGCGTCCGACTTGGGGCTGAGGTCATGATCTCACAGCTTATGAGTTTGAGCCCCACATCAGGCTCTGTGCTATTAGTGGAGCCTGGAGCCTGCTTTGAGTTCCGTGTCTCCCTCTCTCTCTGCCCCTACTCTGCTCACGCTCTGCGTCTCTCTCTCTCTCTCTCTCTCCCCCTCCCTCCCTCCCTCTCTCTCCCCCTCCCTCCCTCCCTCCCTCCCTCTCTCTCCCTCTCTCCCTCCCTCCCTCTCTCCCTCCCTCTCTCCCTCTCCCTCTCCCTCCCTCTCCCTCTTTTTTTTTCTCTCTCTCTCTCAAAAACGAATACATATTTTTAAAAAATTTGGAGACTCTGTCCTGCATTTGGGAGATGTTCTGTCTCAATTCATGACTTACCACGGGCCTGATCTTTTTGATTTCCACCTTAGAACTAAGACACGATAAAGAATGCTGTTAACTTTGTCCTCATTTTCATGATCAGCGATTCAGATCTGGCCTGTTTGACTAAAGGTGTGTCTACTGATGGCGTATTCTCAGAGATGCTGACAGAACCTCACAGAACTGCAGCGAAAATCGCCCTTCCTGTTTTTCTTTGGGTTTTGATTTGATTTGGCTTTGGGTTAGAGGTCTTGCTGGTGCAGAGTGAAAATCATCATAACAGGATTGTTAATGGTGGATTTGATGAGCTTGGAGTGCTAGCGCTCAGTAGGGCAGGACACTGAGACAGGAGGGCAAGGTTGAGTGAGACCTTTCGGCCCTGTGTCCCTAACCGTCCACGACTGGTGAGTGTGGTGTCATGGTGGAGAGTCTACTCCCATAGCAACAGATGTCCACCACCAACAGAATGTGTCCCATGGAGGGATTTTTTTCCCTGTATTTTGTGACACACACTCTTGCCTCGTGCATGAAACACTTCATTAATTTTTCCTCCAAAAAGCAAGATGGTTTTTGACTGTGTTTTCAGTTGCTAGCCCAACACTATAAATAATGCGGCTGACTCCCAGAAAACACCGTCCTAGAGTGCCAGGGGTTCTGGCACACACAGCTTCTCCTCCTGTTGCTGGGAAATTTTCCGCTCTGCTCAGAGGGGACTGAAATGAGTTTGCAGACTGTTGTCAAGGGTTGATCTCCAAGCAGGAGTTTGATCCTTTGATCAAAATAGGGTGGGTACCCTCATTCAAACTTACATTGTACGTTTCATACACGTTTGAATGATTAGGTCGTAAATTCGTTAGCAAGCCCCCCAATTTCCCTGATTTAGCCTACGCTGTAATTGGAGGATTAATCAACTCTAATGACACTGTTTCTCCTTAGTCCCTCCCCACATACAATTATATTAATTTTCCCATCGGTATTTTTTTTTATTCTGCTCTAGAAACGTGATAAATGTTTTTTGCAGATGTAAAACTTCTGGCAGTTGAACAGGAGTATAAAACTTGTAATCCGTGTGCTGTACCTTTAAGCATCAGGGTAACTGGACAGTTCTTGGTTTGCCACAGACTCCGGGCTTCCATTCCAAGTCACTTGAGCACTCTGCGTGATTCGTGTGTAGTCACAGCCTTCCCGGCTGAAGGAATCCTAGTTACAATCTGCACAGTGAGATCGTAAAGCCTAGAACATTCAGTCCACTTAAAGTGTTTTAACTGATGTTTCATTGTGAGCCCGTTGGGTGGCTGTGTGACCTTGGGCTACATAGTGAGATTCTTTGCCTCGAGTTACTTGATGAAACAGGGGTAACAACGTGATAAGGCTTACATGTGAATTTATGTAGAGTCCTTAGCATATTTCCTGGCTTATAATAAGCATTTGTTATTGTTATGGAGCGTGTGAGTTCACAGTACCCAGAACAGCGCCACAGTCTGTCTGTCCCTGACCAGAGTTGAAACAATGTTAGAGAAACTAGAACGCCGTCCTTCATGGTCTTTAAATGGACTGTGCCTTATGAGTACGCTTGTCTAGGAACAAAATACTTTCTGAAATCAACCTTATCTCACTACTTTCCACTTCTGCCTGGGCTCTGTCTTCTTCCTTCAAAGAAATTAGCTCCTTCTACCACAGTCTTACAGCTGTTAACATCCAGGCATTTCTGAAAACGTGTGTCTCCTGAGCTGTTGTCTGGAATGTCTTGTTGGGTCATTTCCTAGAAGAGAAACACAGAGGAAACTCAACGTTATTTCTAAGCTGGTATCATTTTCTAAAATCCATCGATGCAGAGGAAAATACTGAGTCAAGATAGTGACTAATGTATTTCTGTGTCATTTTCTGGGGTGGGAAGTAGACAGGCGACAGCTTATTTGAGAACCACAATGGGTGGGGAAGCTGTCCTCCCTCATGTCTTGGCTGTGCTGTCATGGTGGGAGGGAGCGTGATGAATGCATCTTGCCAGCTCATCTTTTAGGGACTCACAATAGCACCAAGGCTACCTGCATCATGGGGAGAATGCCGGGGAGGACTGCCCTCAGAGAGACCGCTCCTGGGGACCTGTGGCCCCATTTCTCCTTCTTGCATCAGAGAGGATGGAGTGGAGACGCCCAGCTTGCCAGGAGACTTAGATGGTTTCTTGATAGAACTTAAGCATAAATTTTGTTTCTATACATACAGAATAATTCAGTTATTACAGATGATCCCTTGCCCAAAGTATATTTTAACACATTTCATGGCTTATGCTCAGGAGATGCTTACCAGCAGTGGAGAAGGTGCTTGCTTGGTGGTGTTCCTGGAAGAGCCCTAACCACATTGGTGGTGGTGACGTTAAAAGGAGACTTGTACCCATTACAAGATGGGTACAAGAGATGTTTTAACTCACAGGCTTCTTAACGAGAAGTCACTTTCCCCTTGTTTTTCAGGGTTTGTTATCACAAAGAACATACATGTTGAGGATCCTCCTTTAGATATTCCTACAAATAGGTTTTTCCAGATGATCCGTGAAATTGTGACAAAGGAAAGGAATCTGGTATAAGAAGAGAGCTCATTTTCATTTCCTGAATTTGCTTCACGTTTGGAAAGACTTTTGCAAGCACATGGAGATGGTAGCTTACTTTTCGTCCTAGGCCGTCACTGCCCAAGGAGCCGGCGTGCCGGTAGTTGTGCCAGTAGTCCTGGATCTCTGTTACTGGACGTGGCTGCCCACAGTAAGCTGATGTCACGTAGTATTTATGTGACTGTCAAGTTCGTACAGGGCTTTTTCATTTCATTTAGGACACTGAGCTTTCAGAAAGCCTGACAAAGGGAAATTCGTTTATTAATGTATTCATTCAGTGAGCATTTGAGTTACTCTTTGGCAGGCACCAGGCCACACGGTACAGGAGACAGGTGAGTTTATAGATACAGTTTCTTTCCTCACCGCGTTCTCACAGACCAGAGAATAGGTGAATGTAAGAAACGTGGGGTAGTACAGGGGCGCCTGGGTGGCTCGGTCGTTTAAGCGTCTGACTGCAGCTCAGGTCATGGTCTCACAGTCCGTGGGTTTGAGCCCCGTGCTGGGCTCTGTGCTGGCAGCTCAGAGCCTAGAGCCTGCTTCGGATTCTGTGTCTCCTTCTGTCTCTCTGCCCCTACCCTACTGGTGCTCTGTCTCTGTCTCAAAAATAAAATAAACATTTTTAAAAAATTAAAAAAAAAACATGGGACAGTACAGGAGCCTAGAACAGAGAATGCTCACTGGGATGAAGTCATCTCAAAGTTGAGGCCAGCAGAAGACTGGGAATTCACTGGGTGAGTTCACACAGGAATGCCACAGAGGTCTTAACCATTCGGTTCCAGACCCCTGCAAATATCACAGTAAAGCAAGTCAGATGAATTACTAAATCACTAGGCTTCCCAGTGCATATGAAAGTTACGTTTACACTATGCTCTAGTCAAGCATGCAACAGCATGATATCTAAAAAAACAGTGCACATACCTTAATTTAAAAATACCTTATCACTAAAAAATGCTAACCATCATCTGAGCTTTCCGTGAATTGTAATCTTTTTGCCTGTGGATGGTTCTGCCTCGGTGTCTGTGCCTGCTGAAGGTTGGTGTGGCTTTGGCCATTTCTCAAAATAAGACCGCAGCGGAGTTGGCCACATGGATTGATTCTTCCAGTCACAAAAAATTTCTCTGTAGCATGTGATGACATCAGATGTCGTTTGATAGCATTTTAGCCACAGTAGACCTTCCACAATTGGAGTCTGTCCTCTCAAAACCTGCCGCTGCTCTATCAGCTGAGTGTAGATAATACTCTAAATCCTTTGTTGTCATTTCAGCAAATTCCCAGCATCTCCCCCGGGAGTAGCTCCCATCCCAGAATCCACTTTCTTTGCTCATCCATAAGAAGCAACTCCTTATCTGTTGTTTTGTCACAAGATTGCAGCAATTCAGTGCCCTCTTTAGGCTCCACGTCTGATTCTTGTTTTTTCCACACCACATCTGCAGTGACTTCCTCTGCTGAGATCTTGAACAGCTCAATCCATGAGGTTTGGAATCAGCTTCTTACAAACTCCTGTCCACGTTGATATTCTGACCTCTTCGCAGGAATCACCAGTTTTCTTAATGGCACCCAGAATGGTGAATCCTTCCCAGAAGTTGGCCAGATCCATCAGAGGAATCCCCTGTCTATGGCATCTGTTGCCTTACAAAATATATTTCTTAAATAATAACACTTGAAGGTCAAAATGACTCCCTGATCCACGGGCTGCAGAATGGATGCTGTGTTAGCAGGCCTGAAAACATTAACCTCCTCATACATCTCCATCCAGGCTCTTGGGTGACCAGGTGCATTGTTAATGAGCAGTACTGTTTTGAAAGGAATCTTCTGTTTCTGAGCAGTAAGTCTTGATAATGGGCTTACAGTATTTAGGAAACTAAGTTGTGAACAGATGTGCTGTCATCCAGACTTTGTTTCATTGACAGAGCACAGGCAGAGTAGAGTTAGCACAATTCTCAAGGACCCTAGGATTTTCAGGATGGTAACGGAGCATTGGCTTCAACTTGAAGTCAGCAGCTGCATTAGCCCCTAACAAGAGTGTCAGCCTGTCCTTCGATGCCTTGAAGCCAGGCACTGACTTCTCCTCTCCAGCTATGAAAGTCCTGGATGGCATCTTCTTTTGATATAAGGCTGTTTCAACCACACTGAAAATCTGTCATCCGGGGAGCCACCTTCATTAAGGATCGCGGCCAGATCTCCCGGAGAACTTGCTGCAGCTTCTACGTCAGCCCTTGCCGCTTCACCTTGCACTTGGATGTGTGGGGCTGGCTTCCTTCCTTAAACCTCCTGAACCAACCTCGGCTAGCTTCCCACTTGTCTTTGCAGCTTCTTCGCCTCTCTCAGCCTTCACAGAATTAAAGAGATCCTTGCTCTGGACTAAGCTTAAGCTTAAGGGAATGTTACGGCTGGTTTGATCTTTGATCCAAACCGCTAAAACTTCCTCCATATCAGCAATAAGCCTGTTTCCTTTTCTTATCATTTGTGTGTACAGCAGAGAAGCACTTTTTATTTCTTCAAGAACTTTCCTTTGCATTCACAGCTTGGCTGTTTGACATGAGAGGCCTAGCTTTCAGCCTGTCCCAGCTATCCACATGCCTTAATCGTTAAGCTTAATTATTTCTAGCTTTTGATTCAAAGTGAGAGACGTGTGACTCTTCCTTTCCCTTGAACACTTAGAGGACTTTGTAGGGTTATTAATTGGCCTGATTTCAGTATTGTGTCTCAGAGATCAGGGAGGCCCAAGGCGGGCAGGGTGAGTAATGACTGGTCATTATCATGTAAGTTTGCTGTCTTATACGGGTATGGTGAGTAGCGTCCCCAAACAACCATAATAGACCACTGATCACAGATCACCGTCACAAATATAGTAATGGTGAAAACATTGGAAATACTGCAAGAATTATCACGACTGCTCAGAGACACAAAATGAGCAAATACTGTTAGCAAACTGGTGCCGATAGGCTAGTTCAACACAAGGTCACCAGAGACCTTCAATTTGTAAAAATTGCAGTATCCATAAAGTTCAGTTAAACAGAATACAATAAAACGAGGTATGCCCGTATGTGGAAAGCACGGCCGAGGGGTTGGGGCTTCTTGTCCAAGGGCAGTGGAGTGATTTAAGTTGATAAAGTAGGTTGATTCGGACGCTTCAGAGAGACCACACTGAAGAAAGTGTTGGGGAGCAAAGGTCATGGATCAGGAGAAGGCTACTGCAAGATCCAGGTGAGAGCACAAGGTGGCGGTAGGGGAGAAGTTGATGTTCAGAGAATTCTAGAACACATAGTCAGAATAACTGAATTGAAGCAAGATGGAAGCATTCAATGATGGGGCCCAGGTCTCTGTTCTGAGCAATTCATTAGATGTTAGGTACCGCTTACCAAACAAAGGAATACAGGAGGAGGGGTGGGTGTGGAGAAGAGAGATGTCACTCACGTGCTTCCTCAGTTTGTGCTGCCTGTGGGACATGCCCCAGAGGTGAGCAGAGAGAGATGAACACATCTTGAGCTCAAAGGGAGAGCTACGGCCTGAGGGTGGAAAGGTGTGTGTCACCAGCCCAGCGAATTCAGCTTGTACTTTGGGAGGGCAGGGCGTGAGGAGGTCTGGGGTGAGGGAGAAGAGAGCTGAGCACAGAATCCCGAGAAACACCACTACTCCAGATGTTTCCACTCTCAAGAAAAACAACTCCAGCTATAAATTATGACCGTTAAAAATAATGGACTTCTTGTTTTCTTACTCTGGCAAGTACGTGTTTGTTGGATGAATTTTTTAAGCTATATTAGAATTCTACATACTCAGAAGTAAAGACGAAAATGTGAATAAATATGTTGTTCACTAGGCAGCCTTTCCTGGAACCACACAGGCTAGCAACATTATTCTGTTCAGCATGGTCTCAGGTGCCTTTGACTTTGTCCCGGTACAGTTGGCGCTCTCTAATGTCTCGTGTTGACCTACTTCTCAGCCCAGCCACGGATGCAGCCAGCAAGGCGGGTCTCCTTCTCCGTCCGCATCTCTCCACATCTCCTTAAGTCTAAAACTCTCTTTTCTCTTGGCTCTTCTCACTCCAGTGATGGCGAGGAGGAGTTGCGTAGTAAGTAAGCCGCTGTAGTGTCCACGGCTGTTCTCCAGGGTCTGACAGTGCTGAAAATGCTGTCAGCTTGGTTCTAAGAAACTGGGGATTTGTACCCCCTTGCATGCCATTGTTTCTAAACCATTTGTCTTCCTGCTTTGCTTTGAGAATTAATTTGGGTGAAACCGTTTTTGTCTGCTATATGCCACGTGCACTGGTTGATCTAGTGGTCTGATTCCAGGGCACGGGGAGGTGTTCCCATCCCACCTTGTACCTTTTGTAATACTGAGCGCTGGTTTCACAAAGCTTTCTATTTGATAGTGTAAATTTCATTTTCCCATGTTTTGCTTTTTTTTGGTCTCATGAGACAGATATCTAGATATCCACCTGTGATATTTAAAAGCTAATGTTAAACTTTTTTCTTCTCACCTTTCAGACCTGTCTTTAAAAATACCTTTCCGTTGGGGCGCCTCTCTGGCCAGAGCCTGCAACTCTTGACCTCGGGGTTGTGAGTTCAAGCCCCACATTGAGCATAGAGATTACTTTAAAAGAACGAAAAAAGAAGATAAAAATACCTTTCCTCTGAGTTTACACCACGTGGATTAGGGAGTAAGAGTTATAGATGTATTTCCTAACTTCCCATTTTCTCTCCTTTGGAACTTTTATTTTTCAATCCTTTTACTACAGTGTGGATTTCAGATTAATATATTCTTATTTGATAATGCCTAAATTTTAAACACTCTGTCTCTCAAAAATAAACATTAAAAAAATTTTAAAAAAAACTTTGCAAGGTTTTAGTAAGCTTGGAAAGGAAATGAATTCTACCCCCTGTGAACATCACTTTTCAGTTATGCAAGATTTCTGGAAAATTCCAGGATTGCTATTTTTAATGGAAAAAAACATTTCTAGTATAAAGGTAAATACTGAATTGTTTTCATATAACTACGGTAAAATCTTGATTTGCGAGTATAATTCATTCTAAAAACATGCTTGTGATCCAAAGCGCTTGTATATTAAAGTGAATTTCAAGAACCATTGGCTCAGTTGTGATCATGTGACATCTGGCATCATGTAGTATTCGTGTTGCAAGACATCACTCATTTATCAAATTGAAATTTACTAGAAATGTTTGCTTGTCTTGCAGAATACTCATTGAACAAATTACTCGCAATCCAAGGTTTTACTGTGATAGGAGCCTCAGAGAATTACAATATTTGTATAATTGAGCAACCTAATTCCCTACCACTTGCTGACCCTACATTTCAGCAGTATTTAGGTATCTAATTATTTATTTAAATATTAAAATTTTATAATCAATATTAAGCTGAGAGTGACATCTTTGCATTGTTCTTAAAAGAAAGTACCTTATGTACAGTAACATAAAGTTTAATTTCTCTTAAATGGAAGTCATATTCAGTACTTTTTTCATAATGAAAAGATGTTTAGTAAATAGGCACACCATAAGATACTTACTTTATACCAGTTGTAATAGGAGGGAAGTTGTGAAAATCTGCTTACAACTTTGAGTGTTCAGAAATTGTCAAGTCTATTTCATCTCAAAGTATTGTGTACCTGGGGACATAGGTCCACATGTGGCAGACGAAGTAAAGGTCCCAGTGGTATTTCTTCTACCTCTAAGACGAAATTATTAACATAGAACGGCTCTGGTTATACAGCTAATCCAACAGGATGAAATTATAAAAGTATAGAAGCTGGAAGAAACCTTTGAACCAGGTATCTAGCCTTCTTCAAAATGTGTTCCTTACCCTGAAATACCAGTGAGAATTCTGGAGGTGGAGGGGAGAGGAAGGGAAAGAAAGGGGTTGGTTCATGGCCAGATAAATTTAGGAAAAGTCCAGTTAAGCTGGTTTCAGATGCTAATGTGTACATTGTGAATTCCCAAGGCAGTGTTCAATAAGTTGTGTTTCCCAAACGCATTAGCAAGGTAACCACAATATGTGCCTGACTGTGGATAACATCTCATGAGACTAGTATTCCATGGAACGCACTTTAAAAACCATTGACCCGGTCCATCCAGTAGTTCCGACTCTGGAATATTAGAATATTATGTCTGCAGGTTGTTTCAAGACTTTAAGAAAATCCTACTTGAAATACACTGTTTACCTGCCATAATACTTTGTAGGTTGACTTCAGTGACAGATTTCTTTGCTTTTGTCTGTAATTATACCGTAGAGGTATCATTGGCTAATTTATACTCTTAGGTGCACTGAAAACTTGATGGCCCTTCAGGAATCTCAGAGGCATTGGTTGATTAATCGCTGTTCTCAGAACCAAATCTAAGAGGTCATAGTAAATGAATGAATTTTTTCTTCAGCGGTGAAAAGGTTGGAAATCCTTACCAGAGTCCCAGATTCTCCCAGTACTCAATCACATATTTGTTCAGTTTCTAATTTATTCAGCAGAAATCTACTGGGAGCTGATTCTTGGCCAGATCCTGTGCTAGTTGGTGTTTTTCTTCATTATGGATTTTGCTTTCACTTTGTTCATATTACTAGGTTGGTAACTTGCTAGGTATTTGCTCTAGTTAGTGTACAACAGAGCCTGACAACCTGAGAGAGTTTAATGCTGCTTCTGTCATTCAGGGTTCCTGGGGTGCAAACGGTTATAAAGCCACTGACCTAAACCACACTCTTGGTTTTTTGTTTAAGTAAATTAAGGTATCCTGAGGTTAAAATGCTGACAATTTCACACCTAGATCATGCAGAAACTAGGGAACAGATCCCAGATCTTACTCTTACTCTGCTCATCTCGATGACCATGCATTGTAAGTGAAATAGAAGAACCCAAGTAAGTAAAAGGAAAAACTATAGAAAGTACTCTTTTGAAGACTTAGAATTGGTTGTTAAGTTTCCTATCTATTATTCCTACTTGTTGGCTATTCACTTAGTAATAACTACCATTTTGCATTTCTAATCGGAATCTAGAACATTTAAGTTCAAGTGCTGGTAATCTGGTAGTAGAACATCTTCAGATCTCTGTCAAATGAGGGTTTTACTCCTGGTCATCTCCAGTCCTTGAAACCCACCTGCAGGAGAAGGTGTGTGTTTTGTTCACACTGTAGCAGGAGTTGTACTGAGCGGCCTTTGTCCGCCTGGAATCACACACACAAAGTATTTCCGTGCCTGATCTAAAAACTGGAAATCCTTCATCTTGGTGTGATTGAGACCATCTCCTCTAAGTCCTGACGTAGCTCCAGCTTTATTAGCATGTTGTTGGTAAGGTATCGTAGTGTTCCTAATGCTTTCTCCACTTACTGCTCTGCTGTGTGCCTTAGCCTGGGTGCTAATGACCCGCTTCAGTTTACGCTCCGATGGTGACGGAGGAAGGAAGGATGCACCTGCCGAACACGCCATACCAGTGTCAGCCTGGCAAGGACTTCACCATCAGTTTCATCTCCCTCATTTCACAGATGAGGAAGTGAAATCCAGAGATCTCACCCCAAATCAGTAACAGGACCAAGACACCACACACACACACACACACACACAGCCAGCTCTGGTGCCCTTTTCCTCTTCACTCATCCCTTTCCAGGAATACTCAGGAAAATAGCAGGTACATGGTAGCTAGATATTTTGGTATGGAAACCCACGAAAGCAAAATGAACAGCAAACAGAATATGAATGATATTTCATTTTCGATTTTGTGTTCTTCCCGTGATGTCATCTCAGAAAGATGGAAACGGAGCGTTGACGAGAACAGGAATTAAACATGTTTCGTGTATGTTTGAGCATGGGGACAAAAATGTTGATTTGGGGCTTGCTCAGTGATGTGATTCTTGGATGAAATTTTTTGTCGTGGGGAATTCACGCCTACTGCTGCCTATTTCCAGTTCTGATACTGAGTTTCGAGGTGAATTTTTCCTTCTTCCAAACCCTTAGGAGAAGGCACTGTACACTGGCTTTCAGATGCTCTCTCTGCTCTGCGTGTGTCGTTGTAAATATTTTAAGCCTCTTATCTGTCACCCAGGCACCGTCCTTTGGTTCCAACTTTTCCTCTGCCATTTTTGTTTTCCAGATTCACGGCCTTTCCACAGCACCAGTGCTAACCTGACCGAGAGGTACTGCACGTTTATTTTGTTACTCCTTTCCCTGAGATGAAGGAAACCCAAGATGTCTTACGACATTTCACTAAGTAAACTGAGAAGTTAATTCAGCTCATTGGATTCTTACTTCCTTAAGTAATAAATTTGGAATAATGGCTACAAGTGGTTTGTAGTGAAGACTCTCTATCGTTTTTAAATAATGTCTTCAGTAGTTTTTTCCTTTTGCTCTCTACACTGCCCTGACGATAAAGGTTTGCATTTATTCAGGAGAGGAAACACTTGTATTCGACTTTATGAACTTCTGTACTCTGCTTCTAAGAATTAAGCCCTAAGCCTGACAACATTTTGTTTCACTGTTTGCACGCGTGTGTATTCGTATGCACACGTGTCTGCGTGTGCACGCGTGCGGGGAACTGTACCTTAGCCATTTTAAGTTTTAAAGCCATTTTCTTCTGCCTACACGGATATGGCTCATAGCTTTGTCCGAGTAAGTGAATTGGTTCTTTACTTGACAGCAGGCAGGTTTGTATTTTGACTCATTGTTTACTATTATATTCCTCTTGTCATGCTTATGGGGTTCTAAGATATTCTAATGTAAGCATCATGGGGGTTCTGATTACTGCCCTGCACTTGAACATGTGTCTTTTCGCAGAGGCATCGGTTGTGACTCAGTGATCCAGAACTCTCAGTATGAATGCTTCTCTTTGTATTTCTGTCGTACTTTATTTCTCCTTTGTCTTCTCTGGAACAGTGCTCTCACACCATTTCCCCCTTATCGTAATAACAGACTGCTTTATTTTGTAAACAGTACTTCATGTATAAACAGACCTTAGCTCCTGAAGAGGATTGTTCCCCCTCTTGAGGGATGCCTCTGTCCTCTCACAGAGGCCCTTGAGGTAAACACGGCTTTTCTGTGGAAAAGTTCTTAAAATAACGATTGTAGAACACCTGGGAAACGTAGTGTAAGTAGATTCCTTTTCTGTGGAATGGCTTGTGTCTACAAGTGCCCCGCATTCTCTGAGGAAGTCCACCGTTGTGAACTTCCTGAAGTCCAACCATGTCCATCTGTGGTGGACCCTCTGTGATGGACCCGTGTAGCCTTCCTGAACGAGTAGATCAGTACCCCTGGCTCTGTGTGAAACTCCCACAGCGGAGCTTTCTATACTCTCCTCCCTCCTAAAATCGTGCAAAGCTGTATGCACCAGTATTGATTGTCCGGTGTGCCAGAAGACTAAAAAAATGGTGTGTGATTTCTGCTTTCGGGGAATTTGGATGTGCATTCAGTCATAAAAATTCCTTTACAGCCTTTGTTAACACTTCCATCTTTCTGTTGTCTTTATGAGTTTCTTCTTTAGCACCTATTTGATGCAAAGGTGTGTATAAATTGAGTGCTATTTTAGATTAAGAAGTTTCAGATAAAATAATAAGTGAATAATTGACAGGCTCTTTCACACCAGGCCACTAAAAATCTATTACTAAAACACTGATGGCCGACACAAGAAAACTTAGCCAGGTTTTGGGACCAGAACGGTTTTGGTTTTGGGACCAGCGTGGTAGTGTCCTCTGTTCTCAGGTCTTACTCTGTGGAACCGCTCAGCAGCCTCTGTCCATCTGTTACTCTGCTGTCCGTTGTCATGTGTGTGCATAAGTTGACTGTGACTTGTAGCTAAAATGATACATGGTTATGAAGAATTGTATTTTTTGGCTCTGTGTTTACTTTTTAAAAATTTCTGTAGTCTTTTTTAAAAATCACTCTTCTTGTTTTTATTTAGTATAACAGAAGAGACCTATAGTTTCCTGCCTCAAAGCCCCTCCAAGAAAGATTTTGAAGGCAAGAGTGGAACAAAAGTCAGCCGCACATTCAGCTACATCAAGAATAAAATGTCCAGCAGTAAGAAGAGCAGAGTAAGTACCGTTGAGGGCATTCCTTGCGTGATGGCCTTCGTTGGTCATCTGTAGGCTCCTGTCACAGCCTGCATGCACCCAATACCTAATTAAATAATGAGGATGTAAGGAAATAAGCACAGAGATAATCCTTGAAATGGTCTAATACTTGAAGAAAAATAGCAACAAAAGGTGATACCACTAATTGGGTTTTTACTATATGCTAAGAGCTTTCCATGTATTATTTTATGTAATCGTTTCCATAGCCGTATAAGGAGAGCCTGTTCTCCCCTTCCTGGGAGTAAGCTACCCTGTGAGTGTGTGCTGTTCACAGCAGTGGAACCAAGATTCAGATCCCATACTCGACCACGTGCCTTCGTCAGTAAACTGGGTTTAAAATGCACCTGAGGATTTTATGCCAAGATCAGGAGATTGAAAATATTTGCATTTGGGTTTAGAAGTTAGAAGGATTGGGGCGCCTGGGTGGCTCAGTTGGTTAAGCGTCTGGCTTCGGCTCAGGTCATGATCTCGCGGTTCGTGAGTTTGAGCTCCACATCGGGCTCTGTGCTGACAGCTCAGAGCCTGGAGCCTGCTTCGGATTCTGTGTCTCCCTCTCTCTCTGCCCGTCCCCCACTCACACTCTGTCTCTCTCTCCTTCAAAAATAAATAAACATAAAAAAAAAAAAAAGGATTTCCCCACAGAAAATTATAAGAGACTTTAAGACAAAAGTGGATTCTTCGATCTAGTCCTGACTACGAGGCTGTTGCAGGGTATTGTCTTTCATGCGTTAAAATATTTAAACATTTTTTGTCTGTTTATTTTTTTCATACTCCTGGGAATATTCGAAATACAAAAATAGATAAAAACCACCTGTAATAACCCCACATAGAGACAGGTACTCTTCTCATTTTTTTTTCAATGTACTTTCAAAAGAAAGGAAGACAAGGGTTTCCTTTTCTTATACTGATTCCCAGTGCTAAACCAAAATCAGTTCAGTGTCACCTCAGTGGGAGAGGACATTCTACCTTCCATTCACCCACCCACCCAGCCAGCCAGCCTCCAATAAAATAAAGGAATATCTTAAACAAAAAAAAAATTTTTTTTTTGTAAATGGAAATCAGTGACAAGCTCTTGCTAAGGAATCACTATATATACGTGTGTGTATACATGTGTTTGTGGCATGTCCATACACACACACACACACACACACACACACACACACACACACACGTACCTACTTAGAAGTAAGGGAATACAAACGCTGAACTCAAGAATATTGTTGTAAAAGTATACCCCTCACACTCTCCCCAAGCCGCCTGCCACCAAATGTAACAAGCCTCTTAGGCCCTCAGTTAAGTGGGCTGCTGGAAGAAGAGCCCATGTATTTTACCGTGTTTTGTAAATAAGCTCTCTCTCCTTTAGCCAATACTAGGTTCAGTGATGACTCAGAGGAGTTTTTCCACAAAACCTGCCACCGAAATTGTTTTCATTTTTCTTGCCTGGATGCAGAAGGGGAGAAAGTGGGGCAGTCAGGAAAGCGCAGGAAAAGATGCAAGGATGTTTCCAGAATAATCCTATATATAAGTATTAACTTCATAATTAAAAAAAATAGGGTTAGAGGTTAAATTCAGGGCAGAATGCTTAGCAGTGTTCTGCATACTGGCAACAAGGCTTAAACAGAGTCTTACCTGTTGTACCTATCACTGCTGGCTGGGACCCTGGCTGGCATCAACAAAAGAAAATCTTGGCAAAGATCACTGTAGATTAGCTAGGTATTATCATCAAATGACTTCTGTAGCCTCAGCATTCTGCTAGGTGCTAATAATGCTCCTAAAGAACTAAAGATCATTGTCTTTGAGAAATTTTATGATCTATTTGGATGCTTTCAAGTGTGTTTTGTTGTCGTTCTGTTTTTAGACTGTGAGGTCTTCATTTGGAAGACCAGTAAATGAGTGAAGAGTCCCCTTCCCATCCATCTCCCCAGGGATGTTGACTTTCAGGGCAGAGCAGTGAATACGCCACTGATTGCATTAGTGAGAGGACACAAACACACATAAACAATGTAAGACTAAATTTAGAAACTGGAACCTGACCTTTATAAAAGTCTCATCCCAGGGGCGCCTGGGTGGATCCGTCAGTCAAGCATCCGACTTCGGCTCAGGTCATGATCTCATGGTTCATGGGTTCAGGCCCCCGCGTCGGGCTGTGTGCTGACAGCTCAGAGCCTGGATGGAGCCTGCTTCAGATTCTGTGTCTCCCTCTCTCTGCCCCTCCCCTGCTCATATTCGTTCATTCATATTGTCTGTCTCTCTCTCTCTCTCTCTCTGTATCTCTCTCTTTCTCAAAAATGGATAGATAAACTTAAAAAAAAGTCTCATCCCATCCTCCATACTTTACAAACTGAAGTACAGAGAGCTATGCTTGAAGTAACAGAACTAGATGATATTAGGGCAGAACCTCTTTGACTTCCAGCAATTAGTACACTTCATTTCCTGCTCACTCATAAATAACTTCAAACAACTGGCATTTGCTAGTAGAATGAAGAGAAAGGCAGGACAAAAGAAGGAAATTTGTTAGAGCAGAGTCTGGCAGAGACCATTATCAGTTGACCCTTGGTGTCTGAGCATCTCCTTTGCCAGAATGACAACACTGTTTTGCAAAATGAGCCTGGTTCCTCTTTTCACGCTTGGTTCAAGACCTTTGGGGGCTCGTGCTGCCTCTAGCAGTGGAAACCCTCAGAAAATTACAAATCTGAAACATGGACTCGCAGTCCATTTCCCATTATCAGGTGTTTAGAAAAGGGCCCACTGGCCACATCCATCAAGAAGGTTAAGAGTGAGCCGTCTTTCATATGGAAGAGCTCACTTCTGTCAATGCACCAAAAGATAGTAAGAAGTAGGGGAAGTAGTGAAATGATACATTTTATGTCCAGTTACAATAAATGCCCTGACTTAATATGCCATTGCACTGATAAGCTAGAGCTTTCCCCTACAGAAGCATTTCCTTCTCTAAACGATGACAAAAATAAGTATTTTCTTAGTGTGATGATGCACACTCTACTGTTTCTCATAACTACTGGCTAATGTCATTTCTCCCTAATGTTAAAACAATTGAAAGTGTGACTGTGGATATTAATACTAGTTTTTCTTTTCAAAATAATGGTTTTACTGCTTTTAAATTATTTTTAAAAGAGCTACTATTAGAGATCCAACCTATTTTTATTAACCTAGTGTACAGTATAATCAGTCCTACTTCTTTTAAAGGAAAAATTAAAGCATTTAGTGAAGATATATTAAATTGCTACCTGTAAATTCTTAGCAGAGTCTCTAGGAATGGTTTGGAAATTTTTACTTTTCTTACAATTAGGTATGATAGATACACTCATGAAAATAGTTTGTGTTATTAACTTAGATATAGCCCACTGTTCATTGTTATGTTATTATATGTGCTTAAGGGTTGATTTATATGTTGGCAACTCTTAAGTAATATTCTAAGGAGCCAAAAGTCAGCCACTGTGTAACAGATTATTCACATTTTGTTTTTTTGTTTTTTTGTTTTTTTAAGTTTTTTTTTTTTAACGTTTATTTTTGAGACAGAGAGAGACAGAGCATGAAGGGGGGAGGGTCAGAGAGAGGGAGACACTGAATCTGAAACAGGCTCCAGGCTCTGAGCTGTCAGCACAGAGCCCGACGCGGGGCTCGAACTCACAGACCGCGAGATCATGACCTCAGCCGAAGTCGGACGCTTAACCGACTGAGCCACCCAGGCGCCCCCAGATTATTCACATTTTGCCTGTAGCATGGAGTTCTCTAGATAGGTGTATAGATATTATCTAGGCAGATAGATCTAGGATTTGAGAAATTGAGTTCTGGTCCTTCATATGTCCTTTTAAAACATCAGCAGTATCCGACATGTAATTAGATAAGCGTATTGGATGTTTTTTAGAACGGGGGCAAGCCTAAACAGGAAGTGTAACAGGAAGACTGGCGGGTTCTGCTTTTGTCCTTAGCATCTTCTCATAGTACCGCTTCCTGCCAGTAAGTAAGTTCGCTGGCTTACAGACTATTTAAACACTAATGTGCACCGTGATCCCGTTCACGCAGAGGGAGTGAAGTGACCCCCTTTAAACCAACCTGTCCCACTGATTTTCTTCTCTAAGCTTTCCTCCTTGCAGATTAGCCGGGAGATACGTGGGCAGACACGTTAACACGAATTCTTAATCTGACTTGAAGTAGGCATTTTGGGGCAAGGGCTGTGCTCCTGCAGACCTGCCCCTATCCAGCCCCACCTCGGCCCCTATCCAGCCCGTGCTCGGCGTAAAAGAGCCGACCCCGTCAGCCGTGCAGAGGAGCCGTGTGCCAAGGCTGGAGTCAGTGTGAAATCCAGTTCCCACTCTGCTCCCTTCTCTGATTAAACATGGGCAGCGTGTCCATGGCTTCATCCCAGCATGTTTCGCAGTCATCCGGAGTGCTCTCTGGTCTTGTCTTTGTAATGGCTTGTCTAAAGCAGTAGGTTTTGAAAGGGAGAACTCGTTTTCCGAGTCCCCTAGTGTAGTTATTTCCTGCCTCCTTCCCTGAAATACCGTGGGCGCCGACTTCCCCAGCCATTGTTGAACACACAGAAGTCACACTGCAGAAAACAATGGGTCACCACTCGACCACAGGCAGAGCAGACCTCACCGAGAAGTGTTCTTAGGAAGCATCCCGATTTCAACACCATGAGGAGTCTTTCTAAACAGATAGAAGATGTGTTCCTTAACTTCTAAGTGTTAATTGGCCTCAGTCCTTCCAGACACTCTATCGTGTGGCCGAAGCACTGTCCACACACACTGCATTCTGGGGACTTCGTTCTGTTTCATTTCCAGGGTACTTGGCCTTCCTGGCAGCATGCAAACGGTTAAGCTTGTCTTAAGGAAACAAGCAACTTCAGCCCTCCCTCCTTCCCTTTCTCAACCAGTCCCTGGCTTCCTCTTACGGTTTCTCTCATGGCAGCTTGAAGCTGCTACGCTCTGCCCTGCCGGCATGCGCCCCTCCTTCTGTGACAGCACGCTTCCTGGCATGGGGGTCGAATCATGTCGGTAAAATGGGGTCGGTTTCACGAAGTACCCCTCATAACAGTGAGACTCACAGGACCAAAACATGGGGAGGTAAGAGCCTGACTTCTTTAAGGCACTAAATCCTAACAAACACAGAAAGAGACCGGGGGGGGGGGGGGGGGGGGGGGGGGGGGTGTTTTTTTTTTTTTAAAATAAGCACAGAGGTTTTTGTTTTTTTTGGGGAATGAAAGGGGTAAGCTGTTT
>NW_026057582.1:133741988-133809748 GCF_023721935.1 Panthera uncia
GGGGGGGGGGGGGGGGGGGGGGGGGGGGGGGGGGGGGGGCGGTGGTTAGGTTACTGTTTTGTTTTTATCCTTGGAAGAACTAGTTTGGATTATTGTGGAGGATGAGGATATTATTTATTACTTATTCAGATTTGATGAGCTTTGTGAGGTTGGAGAGCATGTTAGTTGCCGTAGATGAGTTTCTCAGCTCTTGGAGCACGCTTTCTTGAGCAAGGAGGCAGATGCTTTTCAGTTTAACATTTACGCATGGAGAAGCCTGTGGCCAAATGTGGTTAAGATCGAGAAACACTTGGAAAAAACTGCATTTGCTATTGCTTGTTATTAGAATGTTACGTATGTACTTCAGCCATTACTAATTTTCACTTAGAACAGTTTCCTGTTTTGTAAAGTGAAGTAGTTTGTTTTTCTCCCTTTCTTGTCCTCCTTTTTGTGGTTCTAAAGTGTAGCAATTTGGCTCTTAGATTTTTGATACGTGTTTCGTTCGTTAACCAAGGGCCGTACACGAATCAGACCTGGCCAGCACTCACCAGGTCAGTATGGTGGACAGGTTCTGAATTAGGAAGTCAGAAGGCCCGGGTTGTGATTTGGGCTGCCGATCATTTGCCGTGTGACCTTCTGTGAGTCAACATACCTCTCCAGCCCTTGGCAGTGGAGAGGAGTGAAGAGAGCAGAGCTGAGGAGTCGGCCAGATCTGGGTCTGCATTCCAGTGGGGCCGTGGTTGGCATGTGGGCTCAACTGTAGTATTAAACACCCTGTGCCTTGGTGTCCTTAAACGTGCAGTGGGGATGATGGCTTCTTCACTGGGTGTATGTTCCCATCTGTGGTGCTTGGCACATAGTAGCTGCTCAGAGCTGGTGTCTGTGATCCTGATCTGCTCGGGTATACGACGGGCAGCGCGATGCCCTCCCTTCACCTCACAGTTATGGGATCAGGTGTGGTAACGCACGCAGAGGCCTTGATTCAGAGTATGAGGTGCTTGGTAGTTTGTCACGATGGCTCGCTTCGGGGTACCTGTCCTGCAGGGATTATTTTAGATTGCAACAGCAGTGTGTGTCTATGTGGGGGACGGTAATACTTGTGGCTGGAAGCAGTTGGAGGAGAGCCCCCGAGGAAAGCTTCCTGCTGCCCCAGGCTGACGCGAGAAGGGCTGCTGTCCTTCCTGCTCCCTGCCTGCAGCCGGCCCTCAGCTCGTGGCCTGCGTCCTCCATGGGCCGCGCTTGGGGGGAGGAGCAGCGTTCTTGGCTGCCCCACATTCCCCTCCTGCAGCTCCAGAAGCCTCTTCCAGGTGTTGGTCCTGGGATGTTGTGTCCATCGGTCTGAACAGCCGCTGAGCAAGCCGCTGACAGAACTGCTTGGCCTGCCCGGTCTTCCCGGAGCGTGTCTCATGAAGCCCGAACGGTCACAACTTTCAAAGACCATCGTCCAGGACCGCACTCCTGACTTGCATCCCAAACACTCGCCACCACCCACCGTTGACCACATGCCGTCCGGGTGCCCGGGTGAAGGGAAGGCTCTGGCGTCCAACTAACTCTAAACTCTTTTCTTTGGCAGGAAAAGGAAAAAGAGAAAGAGAAAATCAAGGAGAAGGAGAAAGATTTGAAGGAGAAGGACAAGGACAAGAAGACTGTCAACGGACACGCTTTCAGTTCCATCCCTGTTGTGGGTCCCGTCAGCTGTAGCCAGTGCGTGAAGCCTTTCACCAGCAAGGACGCCTACACTTGTGCAAGTAAGTGACACGCCCCTTCCTTTGAGGCACGGCTCTGGGCTTGCCCCAGGCTTCCCGCCCATCCACCCCGTATCCCTTCCTGGTGTGTGTGGACAAGTCAGCCTGTTGTGTCTTCCTTTAAACATCAGGAGGGTCATCAGTTCTCGATGTAGAGCATACAGCCTGTGTGTTTTTGCAGAGAGCCCCAATCTCTTATACGCCGTTCTGTTGTCCTGGAAGTCTATGTCATCATCGAAACAGCCTCGTGGCCTCCAACTCAAAAGCCACACAGCAGTCCTTTGTCAGGCCGTATGCACTCATTTTTTGGCATGTGTGTCGGCCATTTGCCAACATCAAGTCGTGGTGACTCCCAAGGGAAGGTACTTTCGTGGGCAGAGATGTCCCGTATTGACCTGTCGCTGACCTGATCAGAAGCACCTTAAAGCCCCGTCTGTTAACCGAGTGTGGTTCCTGGTTTTGGCAAGATACTGTAAGGCAGAGGGTGGCTAACTTTTTTTTGTCAAGGCCCACCAGCAAGTGTCTTAGGCTCCATGGGCTGCACGGTCCCCACACAACTACTGAACTCTGCTATTGTGCAAAAGCAGCCACGGACAATACATAAACCAGTGAGCATGGCTGTGTTCCGATAAAACTCCATTTATAGACAGGGAAACTTGAATTTCATGTCATTTTTATATATTATAAAATATTGGTCTGTAAATGTCAACCATTTAAAAATGTAAAAACCGTTTGTAGTTTATGGGCCGTACAAAAGCAGGCTACCAGCTGTATCTAGCAGAGACCCGGCTTTAAGGCACCGTATCTCAAAACCGTTGTCGTTAGATGGATAGAAAGTAATCATTGCAGCGCACACACCAAAGAAAATTTGTGAGGCCGCTTGTGGCCAGAACTGACCATTCTGGAGATCCAGCCACCCCCAGGCCCAGCCCAGTCACCCCGAAGGCAGGGATGATTAGCACCGTGTGGCACCTATAACGGGTTCAGACAAGATAGTGACTAACTTAGACACCAAGAAACGCTTCTCAGACTATGGTATTTATGACGTTTCTTGTTCTCAGTCATTTCTGTGGAATACCCCAAGGGATTTGTTACCAAAAATAATTAACTTACTGAAATTTGCAACGTTTAAAAGCTCACTTGAGCAGATTCGGAACTACTGCAGAATTGACTTCCGCTCACTTGCTTTCTTGAAGAGACAGAGTGGAGTTAAGCCAGCACACAGCCCACAGCCCGGCTTGTCTGCACCACAGCTGTCGTGGCTTTCTGAATGACTAGCTTTACCATCACGTCCTTAGAAGAGGACTTTTGTCGATATATCCCAGATGTTGTCTGCAGCCCTATTGGTTGTACCGCCCTACTTTAAAAACAACACTACCTCCTGGGAGGAGCTCTTCTCGAAATCTTTATGCATCCTGTGGGCGGATCCCACACACGCTTAGGTCCTCCCCGACATGCGACTCACCAGGAAGTTGAGAGTTCCAGCGTTAGTGGTAAGCTTTATGTGAGCTCTGGGAAACGAGGGGCCACCACTGTCCACTCCCCCCTGCATGTTACTGTGGGGCCCAGGTTCTGTTAGGGCACTTCCCTAGGCCGTCAGCCGAACGTGTTCGGTTTTCTTGACACAGTCAGCTCCTTGGTACTGGGATATCTTGGTTACCTAGGGCAGCAGTCACCAAGCACTTTTTAGTATGTTCGTGCATCATTAAAACGTCTTTAGCCTAATTGCGCAGGGTGTATATACGTGTGTGTGTGTGTATACACACACTAGTTTGTTTATTTTGAGAGAGAGAAAGTCCCAAGCAGGCCCCATGCTGTGAGCACAGAGCTTGACACAGGGCTCAGTCTCATGAACTATGAGATCATGACCTGAGCCGAAATCAGGAGTCAGATGCTTGACCGGCTCTGCCACCCAGGCGCCCCCATGGTGTATATATTTAATGCAGGAATTACACACTTGTCCTATACCTTACTTCTAAAGGGCCCATTCTAGGAATAAGAGAAGTCAGATTTGCCATTGTCTTGTGTGCTGTTTAGGTATTCATCTTCTTAATAATACTCTTAGGTCAGTGGGTTCTTTGCAGGAATCTGTGTAAGTCCCTTTTTCATTTTATTTTAGTTGGAACCAAATATACTCTCTAAGCCCACTGCATCGAGCACCTGTGAATTTCCATTCACCACAGCGTGCTGAAAGTGAGCAGATGAGGACAGGAGCCTCTGTTACATCCCCAGCTTCTTTCAAGTGCTCTTAACCTCCAGGGCCCTCTCGGACATCTAAGCACAACACAAAGGGCTGAGTGAGGCACCAGTACATCATCTGTTTATTAATTCTGTTTCTCTTTTAAGTCCATATAAATGAGAGCTGTAAAATCTCCCCTCCCCGTGTCCCAAAGAATCATTTTGTGTATCCCTCCTGCAAAGTGCCTTTTCTCCATTTGAGGGGCACTGGTCTCAGAGAAAAACAGAAAGACCTTGTATTTCTTGATTGACAGTATGAACTTGATATTCGAAGAACTTCATCAATGGAGGAGACTGAACACCTGCTTTCTGCTATAAAACAAAAATGTTCAATGCAATATATTAATAAATAATAAATAAATGAAAACACTAAACTAATATATAACCAAGCCTGCAGAAAGGAAAATCCCTGAAGAAACTCCTAATCAGAGCAATGAAGAGCCTCCCTGTCAACCGAGGACAGGATGTGTGGTCCGAGGGCACAAGGTGGGAGCTGGAACTAAGACCCCCGAATGAAACCAGGAGCTTTAAAGGCTGCAACATCCATACTGAAGGACCTAGAAAAACTCCATCCACTGGCCCCTCAGAAGCAGCAAGGAAACTTGCCTTCGCCCAGGGCTCTGGGTGAGAATTCTGCATTATATATGAATCTGGGGTCCAAATGCACACCATTCATACCTCAAACTAAGAAATTTTTCACAAGGTTTAACGAAATCCCAATCTGAGAATGATAAAAACACTAAGGAAGCTCAGCAGAAACAAATACAGAACTGAACCATAGGGTCACCAGTAAAACAGGCTTCCCACGGGAAGGAAAAAAGTCCTATAAAGCCGAAGCTGAGTTTAAGATTAAAAAATACACGGATAACACATGAGGAAGTGAACCACCATGAGGAAGTTAGCAAGTGCGTAGACAGGGGAAGATGTTGAGAATTATTAAAAAGTTAAAATGAATAGAATTTCTAATGTAGGAACAGAACAGCGCAGCTAAGGCGTAGATGTGAAAAATAACAATAAAATTTCAGGAGTAGAAATAGCCTTGGAAGGATCTTTGTGGAGATTTTTCAGCTATTTCAGTGTCCCACATCATCAGTGAATTGTTCTGAATTCTGTTTGTTTATAAAGGAGGAAAATGACTTCCACTCTGTAACCTGTTGCAGTGAAAGGAGAGCTGGGTGAATATCCTAGAAACTTTTATGACTTCAGACTGAGTTTATTCTTTACATTTAACTGTCAGTAATTATGCATGTGAGTTCCTTATCTTAAGTGAAGTTCTTCAACAAAGACTGGTCACCTGAACTCTGCAAAACACGGCATTTGGTTTTGTGATTCATTCAGAAGCCTCCTGTCAACAAATATTTATTGAGCAGCAGTGTGTGTCAGGCACCTTTTGTCTTTTCGATTTGAGTATACTTGAGGTATAACACTGGAAATTGAAGGTGTGCAAACACGTGAATTTGATACATTTATATGTTGTAATGTGATTGCCACTGTTGCGATATTTAGCACCTCTGTCACATTACGTAATGTGCCTCCTTTCTAGCGGTTGGCTAGGGCTTGTGAGAAGAGTTCTCAAAGTGTCATAACCCTTGGTACCTACTCACTGAAACATGATTCGTAATGGGGGAAGAGGTAAAGACACTCGATATCCATCTGTAAAATGTCGTAGATTCATCAGATGGAATTTGGAGCTGGTACTAAAAAGGGTCAGCCAGCTCTTTCTGTAAGGGAACTGGCGGAAAGTGTGTGAGGCTTCGCAGGTCGGTCTTGTGGCCGCTCGGCTCTGGCCATGGTCAAGCCCTAAGTAGTGAACGTGGCCGTATTCCCGTGAGACTCTGCCCGCCAAGTGGATAGTTTGCCAGCCACTGGGGTAGCTCTGCAGACACAAACAGGCCTCCAAGACGCTTTGGTAAGTTGAAAAGGCGAGTAGAACTAGATGTATGATCTGAACTTACGGAAGACCAGTGAAACAACTAATGTTGATGTAAATACACAATATTTAACAGGATATACCCCAGGCTGTTGACAGTTTAAAGGAAGAGACTAGGAGAGGAGAGATTAAGGGAGGCTTCAGGTTTTATTTTATACTCTTATTTAACTTTTTTTAATGACTGTACTTCTGTTATTTGTATGAGCAGAACCAAAATGCAAACCTTGGATCACTGATAATTTTAAAGGTTTTTCTGGTTGTCAGCTGGTCTCTGATGAAGGAGCAAAATATGTTGGTAGTGGATTCCAGAGCTCAACAGACAAAGAGCAGAATGGTCACCAGAGAGCAGTCGCTTAACAGAAGACTGGAGAGGTGCCCTGTCACCACGATACTGACAGCAGCAGCTTGAATAAGAACAACGTAGTTGGTTCTGCAGACTCTCAGTGCTGAGGTGTGAGGTGAAATATCATCAGAAGGTTTAGGGACAGAACCTGTGTGGAAAGGAAAACCTTTGTTGAAGACCCAGAGAACTTTTTGCCTTGTGCTCTAGGGAACGGTAAGAACCATTGGTTTATGGCTGCAGTAGCGGGATGGCTCTGGCCGTGACTGGCTGCAGACACCTTTGTTCAGTGTAAATTTGGAACGGAAAGGTTGCCTGATTTATGTCCAGGACATGTTTTGTCTTCTACTGTCCTTGGCTTTTGTGTCTGTGTTCTTTCTAGGTTACAGCAGTTGACTTTTATCCTCCTCGGCTACATTAATTCTTAGCCTCCATGAGACTGTGATGACTCAGCTTAAACGTGCGGCTGGCGTAGGATCGATTTGTCAGATAGAAACATCTGCTGTAACGTAGGAGGGTGCACCTCTTTCGACCGCAGGCGCCCTAGACCCGTTTTTGTTTTCTTGATGCCTCTTCCTGTTAGACACGAATAGAACTTCTCTTTGCTGGGCTCCCTCCGTGAGGAAGCAGAGCTAGGGTTTCCTGGACTGTTGAGCTGCTCACACTGTCGGGAGAGCGTGTGCTACAATTTCTCCCGGAGAGGGGGACCTAGGACACGTCTTAGAAACGTCTGGGGCCCAAGGACCCCAGAGCAACCCATGAGGAAGAACTAAATGTAGGAGGAGACTCGTGGACTTAACTTATCAGCCACAAGTCCGTGTAGTAATTAGTTGAATAGACAGGGCAGTGGTTTTCAGGATGTTTTTTGTGGAACTGTTTTGGAAATTCTGCCAGTTTTTGAATATATACATGCATATATATCTCTTAGACTAATTTTAAACCTGCATTAAAAATCCACATGCTAGGGACGCCTGGGTGGCTCAGGCAGTTAAGCTTCAGACTTCGGCTCAGGTCACGATCTCACGGTTTGTGAGTTTGAGCCCCACGTCGGGCTCTGCAGTAACAGTACAGAGCCTGCTTGGGATTTCTCCCTCCCTCCCTCCCTCCCCCCCTCCCTCCCTCCCTCTTCCCCCCCTCCCCCCTCTCTCCTCCCTCTCTCCTCCCTCTCTCCCCCCTCTCTCTCTGTCTGTCTCTCTCCCCCCCCCCACCTTCTCCCCCTCTCTCAAAATAAATCAACTTAAAAAAAAAAAAACACCACATGCTCAAAAGTATAACCAGATTTTAACATCAACATACTAACTTTAGCTATCAGCGTATCTGTTTACGTTTTTCCTTCTGTCTTTAACTGAAGAAGGTAACGTGATTGTGAAGGAAGCCATTTTTAAACTGCTAATATTTGAACGTGCTTACGTATATGAATGAAGATATCCTCTATATTATGTACACAAAACTAAATACAGGAATAAACTAGATGCCCAAGTAGTCATGTGAGTTTTACATATCCTAGGCACCTCTGATTTCTGACTTGGGGACCCATTAAAGCAGCTTCATTGTTCTCATTTATTGACTTCAGCAAGAGTGTTAAGATCGTAACTCAGTCTATCCTAAATATTTTACATTTTTGATGGCACATAATATGACAGTATTTCACTTAAGGCTTTTTAAAGTAGAAAACCAGTAAAACACCAGATTGGCTACTAGTTTTATGCTAACAGTGTTTATAATGGGATGGGACTTTCCTGGATTGAACCTCTTTGGTTTAACTTGTAAACTTTAGCATTAAGTCACCCGAGGAGTCTGTTTCTTCTGGAAACAAATTATTTCGTGGAGCCCAGTGTGTCATCGCTAGAATCTTCTCTGTTTGGAGGGAGAAGGAGCATCAGAATGTCCTCAGCCAGTGGCTCTTTGATTTCTGGCAATTGCTTGATCTAACTGAAATGTCGTAAGTCATCTAGGCTCCACCTGCTCTGCAAAGACAAGGGGAAAGAATGATGTTTTTGAAGTTTAAATGGGAAGAATCAGACAGCAGAAAGGAGCAGTTTGATAGTTTCCCTCATGTGCACCTAAGCTCCAAAAATACATGTTTAACTTGCATACCGGCCCTCCTCAGAAACTTCGGAGCTCTGCACTCGGCTCCGGGAGAGTGTGGAAGTGGGCTCAGCGTTTGGTGGTGGCATTAAGATTTGTGTATGACAGTGTGCAGCCTGCCACTTAATTAAAAAGGGGGGGTGCGGATCAAGGCTTGAAAGCGGAGGAGCGATATGTGGTCATTTTCCCAAGGGAGCAGAAGTAATCTGCTGATTCTCTCCAGCTTCCTGAGAACAGAGCCTGCAGTGAACGTTCATGTGTGTGAAGCACCATCTGTTATCTTAGCAGGAAGTGGAAAAGATGAGTAACTTGGGGACTCGGAATCCTCTCTCCCTTTTCTCCATCCCCTCCCGTGCTCAGGATCTTCCCAAGAACCTCAGGAAACGTAGCGTCGCTCCAGTCCGTCACTTCCCTCCCAGTCAGTAGCTTTCCTTTTTGGTCTAATATAACCCTCCTTGCTGACCCCTGCAGCCTCACCCCTGGGCACCTGCTTTGTCAGTTTTAAGTCGTGGTTCAGAAAGATCAGCCATGTCACCCATCGTAATGAAGGAGGATGGTGGCCGATACTGATGGGCTCCAGTGTTCCAGATGTCATCGGTCCCTTTAACATATCCCTCTGCATGCGTATACTAAGCGATTCAACAGGACAGCACGTTTTCAACATTATCACCTGCTTTTGACTCTGCTGAAATACACCCGGACCAGTCTGTAGTACATCCTAATTCTGGGTGAAAGCTTGAGTCCCTTTCCGTGGACTTGCGTGGAAGTGGTCCTCGTCATAGACACCAGAAACAGCAAGGAGCAAAGGCTCCATAATAGTTCTTTGCAACCTGCTTGTGGCGGGAAAAGAAGCAAGGACTAAAGCCTCCTGCCAGGACTGCTTCCAAGTAATTCCGTCCAGCAGAAACCTAGCAGGTCTTTTTTTCTCAGCCAAAATTCACCTCTCACTTTAACTTTAACAGGGAAAGGAAAGAGTGTGTTTCCAATTCTTACTTCTTCCACTCCGTAAAGCTTCCCTTGAATCATCAGCTGTTCTTTCCAGCTGCCGCAAATACTTTGGTCTTTGGAATGTGTGGTGGAATCCTTCGGAGTAAGGAATTCATTACGTTTGGGTTTCGGATCGTGTTAGTGGTTCTGTTTTATTTGCTTTAAACAGACGTAAGATGATCTTGAGATGATTGTTGATTTATTTTCTGTTGTGTTAGCAGCTTCTGAGTACTTTTGTGGTAGGTTGTTTCTCTTGATTAAAACAATAAACAAGTAGAGCAGCTGGAATCAGAGTAGGAGACATGAGGGTTCAGAATGCATGTGATGGTCAGATTTTTGCTTTGGATTTTATCCAGGAAGGCAGCTCTCTAGATACTGTTTTCTGGCATGGAGAGTTCATTGCTTGTGTGATATAGTAAAGGAAATTTGTTTAGGGAAAAAGAAGGTAAAAAGAAGAGCCTAAATCACAAAGTCAGTTCTTATTCAAGCAGAGCCCCGCATTCTGTTCCATTTTTGTTTACCAGTGTTCTTCTGAAAACTGCTGTTATGTGAGCCTCTCGCCTGACATGATTTGGCTCTTTGTTGTGGCTTTCCTCTTGTTCTGTGCGTCAGCTCTGTGGTTATTACACCGGCAAGGAAGAACGTTTTACATGCGTTGTAGCTGATAAGCTGCCATCAGTCCAGACCACGGTGTTTCACACTCCCCAGAGATTTGAAACAAACAAGTTGCAGAAAGCACTTTGGAGCATATATTTCTACATTGGTTCATACCTAAATAGTTTTGTTGTTGTTGCTGCTGTTGTTTTCATTGTTGCTTGTTTTGTTTTAGTTTTCTTGGTTAAAGTTGAGATGATAGGAGGAAGTTGCACATTTCTGTCCTTAAAAGTGACCCTTCAGCCTGCTCCTTGAGAAGGATCCAAGAATTTTCCCCCAGATCTGTGTCTGTAAGGCAGGACTCTAGCTTGTTCCCTGAGGATGATCAGTGGACTCAGGTTGGGAAGGTCCCTCACCTCAGAGCTCAGTTTAAGAAGGCCAATCCTTTAGGGGTGCCTGGGTGGCTCAGTCGCCTAAGCGTCGAACTTCAACTCGGGTTTCAGGCCCCGCATGGGGCTCTGTGCTGACAGCTCAGAGACTGGAGCCTGTTTCAGATTCTGTGTCTCCCTCTCTCTCTCTCTCTCTCTCCCCCTCCCCCTCCCCCACTCGTGTTCTGTCTGCCTCTGTCTCAAAAATAAAGAAACATTAAAAAAAAATTACAAAAAAAAAAGGTGAATCCTTCCTGCCATAGCATTCCTGTGCCCAGGCCGTTCTGTGATTTCTGTTCCATTTGGCATGGCCATTGCTCTTACCCTTCTTTAAAGATGATTTTCTCAAGCTGGTCTCTCTGACAGATAGTTTTTGGTTTTTCTGCTGAAAGAAAAGCAACGTGTAGTATATAACAGTTCACCACAGACCTGTGGCGATTGGTGACAGAGGTTAAAAAAAAAAAAAAAAGTATCAACAGAGGATATTTCCCAGTTCTGTGGGTTTTCCTTCATATTCTTTTGTTTGATGCCTCTTGGTAGTGAAAAAAAAATTTTGTTCTGGTTGAAGGCTGGGCTGTTTGCATTTAAGTTCAGAGGAATCTAATTAGGAGTCAGCACTGTTCTCGTAAACCACCGTGCTGAGACCTTTTTTTTTAAATAACTTTGAAAAATGAAAGCATATTGCTTACTGCTCTTAGGAAGTCTTTTTTTTTTTTTTTTAATAAATAAATAAAAGGCCAAATAATTCTTTGATCTCCCTAACAACATGGTATGGTTTGTGGCAAAGAGCTTGACTCTATGAGATTTATCTTCGGCTCTTATGTTCTTGGTAATTGTCTGTTTTCCGAAACAGAGAGTAAGGTTTTAACCTCATGACTCTGGCTGATGTCAGTGGGCCAGAGTTTCTAAATCACCCCCACACACCACTAAAATGGGCTGTGAACTGAGTCCAGAACAACTTGGTAACAAGCTGAGTATTTTCCAAGTGGGAGCTTGAGTATGTTAGGCAGACGGCCCTGCATGAATTACTGATCGCTGAGCCTCGCCACCCTGTTACAGGGCACAGTAAAATATCAGCCAGGGTATGGGTTGGGGGGCCTGTCTCAACTAAGAAAGTGGGGGAAAGTCGTCTTCTAGATGTACATTCTATTACGGCTGCTCTTAGTTTCATCGGTTGGAATTGTCTTTTAAATCTCAAACACCGGCCTGAGAAGTTGAATATTGCTGAAGTCTGTTGAAAAGTGATGGCACCACCCCCCAAACCTCCCCCAAAATCGTCTTTGTTTCGGTCTTTCGGGAGATGGACCTGATCAGGGAGAGAGGAACAGGCAGGGTGCAATTTGGAAACCAGGATGCTGATGGGTCACTTGTGGATCGGAATTAGTGGCCAGTCCTCAGGCACATCCCATCCTGTCTGTTGCCCAGAGATGCCAGAAACCTTACGGATTTTCATTAAACCAAAGAAGAAAATGTACTTTTGTAACTGGAATGGAAGGTAGTGAAAGCTGATTGAAAATTGTTTTTACTTTTAGCACAACTATGATTGACTTTTTTTAAAGAATAAGGGAGTGTTTTCAAGGAAACTCCAGGAACTTTGAAGGATATTAAAATGTGTTAACACTAGGTTTGGGGGGCTTTGGCTTTTTAGATACTAGTACAAAATAGAACATCAACGATATAACAACACCTGTGGACTCACTGCTCAGATGAAAAATTAGTAACATTTTGTTATATTGCTTCAGATTCTCTCCCAGTTGTAAAGAAATAAACCAAGAAAGTTGAAAACTACCCCCCCCCCCGCGTTTTTCCCTGCCTCATCTGGTGCCTCTTCCTCCCTCCCCAAGGATGGGCACTATCATGAATTCAGTGTGTATATAGTCTGTATTTCATCATTTTATCTTCTACGTCAACAACACTTAAGTCTTTGTAGTTTGCATACATGGTCCCACACACTATTCCTCATTCTGCAATTTGCTTTATTCTCCTCAACATTAGATCTGGGGGAGCCAGAACACTGAAGCAGCTTGAATCCAGATCGCTGACTTAGAGCTCTTGTATGGTGTTCCGTTTTATGAATCTCTCAAATCTGTCCCACTACTAAGTCACTTGGGTCATTTCTGATTTCTGTTATAAGCAGGAGTACACGGGACATCATCACCAGGCTGTCCACCAGGAAGGGAATTGCTAACTCATAAAGCGGGCACATTGTCAACTAGCTGCCAAATGACTCTTCCAAAGTGGAGATGCCAGTTTCCAGATACCAGGGCAGATGCTGAGCATTCCCACATCACTGTTTCCCACCTAGAATTGGCAGGCTTTTATTTTATCCATCCTGGTTGGATACGAAATGGTGTTTCTCTGTTGGCTTAGTTTGCGTTTCTCTGATTTCTGGAGAGGTCAGGCACCGTTTTGTGTGGTTAAGTTGCCTGTTCAGTCTGTACAGCTTTTCTTTCTGTGTCTTACTGTTTTGCTATGAGTCTTTTAATACTTTCAAGCTACTGTTATTGTGTGTGGCAGTACATTTAATCGTATTTCAAAATGCGTGGTTTTCCTCGTCTATAACATGGGCTTGTTAGTTTTCGTCGTCTGCGAACCCTTGCACGTTTTCTTTTGTCTGAGTGGAATGGAGTGAAGGAGAGGCTCTCTCTCCTACACAGGGCAGGGCCGGACTCATGGGATTAAAGAAGAGGTGTGCGAAACACTCAAGCTGAGCCAGGGATTTGTGAAAGACAGAGGAAAGATGGCCAGGGGAGCTCTGAAGCCTTTGTGTGAAGAGCCGGCGGCTCATCTAGGCCCTGGAGCTGGGTGGCCGTGTGCTCCCCGGCCTCTGCATGGCAGGCATCCCGAGTGAGGCCGGGGTGCGGGTGGGCGAATACATCTGTCTTGCTGGGAAAGGGCTGTGGGGCTTGGCCTCCACTGCCGTGTACGCTTCTTGCTGTGGGGCCGGCAGCGTGGAGCCCACCTGCCACCCTCTTGAGACACCTGGTGCTCCTGTGGGCCAGCAGCTGGGAACAGGGGTGTAAAAATTGTAAAACACAAAGCGAGACTCCCCCAGGGAGCTTTCTGTCCAGTGGACAAGTGTCTGGGACAGCACTGTGACAGAGGCAAGCACAGAGTGCCCCCAGTGCAGACGTGGGGACTCTCTCCTTCCCTGGGGGAGTTGGAGAGGACATCGTAGAGCTGAGTCCTTCCAGCCCAGTAGGGGAAGGGACACAAGTACAAAACACCGTTTTCTATTCAGGGCCCACAGGCATGGCTGAGGGGCTGGACATTCAAGCAATGCGTGGCGGGTCCCATCAAGTCAAGCAAGAAATACGATCCTAAAGGTGACAGGGAGCCATTGAAGAGTTTTCGGGAGGTGAGAGGCAAAAAATTTAAATACAAATCAATAAAGACGTATGGTCCAGCCTACCTGTTGCCTCTTTGGCCCTTCCTGGAAGACCGTTGGCTGGAGAGGCGTGAAGTCTTGAGCCAAGCTTCCCTGGGGTCTAGATCCTAGGAATTGCATTGCATGATGGGAAGAAGGGCATAGCCACGTTGGCATCTCGGGAGTTAGGTGGATTTCTCTTCGTGATTCTGCTTTTTCTCTCAGTACTAAAACAGCAACTTCTTTATCAAAATTGGTTATTTTCAAGTCTCAGAGAACTGGACAAATTAACAAGGGCCAGTGGTTTCCAGTTCTTTAGTGAAACATCCTCAGAGTGTTTTCTTTTACTGATTAGAATGAGTCATTCCCCAAGGGTCTTTCCGCAGTGACCTCTTTATGCCCAGAACGGGACATTGCTGAGAAATCCCGGCATTCCCATTCAGGGGTCCGTAACCTCTCTTCCACTGCTGACTGGGGCAGCTTCCCCTGCTTACATGGAGATGCTCGCAGACCGTAGAAATGACAAGGAGCATGGCATCGAGGTCACTCCCTCGCAGTCTGCTCCCGGAGAAGGAACACAGCAGAGGCAAGAATACAGTTTTGACGGAGTTGAAACCTTCCAGGTTGTTCCTCTTGTTGATGCCTGTGTGAGCCTTCCCCAGGGGAGCCTCCCTTCCTGCTGCCATCGTCTCTTCTGGTCTGGTAACATCAGAAAGGTGGCCAGAGAATGTCCCATGGGGTAGAGTCGTAGAAGTTAGCTAGATGGGGGCCAGAGGCAGGCCTAGGAGTGAAAGGCCTAGAATACAGCCTCCTCCCCACTCCCCGACCATGACTGCAGACCGGTTCTAACTCTGACCCATCTACCTCTGGACTTGCCCCCAGTAGCCTCTTGTGTGGTGGTCGCCTCTGTCCAGACTCCTCCAGTCAGGGCCCCTCCCTGACCGTGCTCTGAGGGGTGGTAATTAGTGGTAATTCAGGTAACGTAGAAGTTGAAATGTCACACTGCATGAACCTCGTGGGACAATTCAGTGGGATTTACTTTGGAAAATTATTCCCTTCTTTAGGAGATGTAACATGAAGAATCTTGTGGAATAACAGACTGAAGGAACTTAGGAAATGTGGACCCTCCTTTCATTTGATAGATGGGGAAACTGAGGCCCTGAGAACAGACTAATTAACTAATTAGCAGAGCCACGGCCTGAATCAAATGTGGTTTCATAGCTGTTTTCCCTGTGCCCCTTTTAGTGTTAGTAAGTTGCTATTTCACATTCTGTAAAATGTATCAGGGCACTTGGTGTTTGGATAAAAGAGGCCTAGTAGGGTCTAAAGCAGACATTTACACGGGTGCCGTGAGCCAGGCACTGTGGTAGAGAGACTTACACAGCACACAAGGGTCCCTGTCCCAGAGGAGCCCCTGGGGAGGAGAAAACCACAGGCGCCTCACAGTGCGGCGTGGCTGCTGGTACCGTGGGAGAGACCCCTGAACCAAGTAGGCGGTGCGGGCGCGACCGTCGAGGAAGGGCCTGTGGGAAGAGGCCGCTGGGGCCCGGGGTTCTGGCATCTGCGTCCCTGGGTCTTGTCCTCCCCGGCGCCTCTCCACTCTGCCCAGATCCACACGTCTGCGCTGCGAGAGCGTCTTGGCCCCCGGTGAGCGAGTTGACACGGGCAGGACCTGTGCTTCCTGCGTCAGCGTGTGAAGCGTTGCCTGCTGAATGGTGTCTGGTTGCTCTTGTCAGGGAGATGCTCTTGTCACCGGGTGTCCCCGCAGACAGGTCTCTGGCCCTCCTGGCACAGTTCTGTTCTGTGACTTCATAGCAGCAGTAAGAGCTGACAGTGACCCTGCTGAGGCACAGAGGACTGGGTTTTTACATCAGTGGCTTTGGAGCTAAGGGAATAAGAAAGAAGGGCTGAGGTTCCCGTCCTTGGCAGATGTGGACTCTGCCCCGTCTTTCTGGAAGTCATCTCCCGCTTGCTCCTGGGTCGGGCAGGGCTCCCCACATGTGCCTGGGGGGTTCTGATGACCTTTCTTCTGCGTCGCCTGACTCGGGCTGGGTTGTGCAAAGCTCAGGGTGGTTAAGATCCCAAGTGGAAGCGTGTAAACAGGTGAACTCTCGGATCCACACTCTGCCTTTGACACAGCTGTACAGATTCCCCAGCTCCCGGCGAGGGGCTCTGCTGGTGGGTTTCTTTGTGCCTTAGACTTTCCGTGTCGACGGCAGATGCTTCTGCTTTTTGTTTCGGTAGCCTCTCCGCTTCCTGCCTGAGCGGCTCCACGCTTCTAGTTTCCACTAATCAGAAGTCTCATCTGCTGTCATTTCTCTTCCTCCAAATGACATCACACGCCTGCTTTCTGGAAGGGAACCACAGGCTGTAGTTGCAGTCAGAGCCAGATTCTGACATGTGAGTGACTTCGCTTGGGAGTCCACAGGCTGCCGAGGCAGCGTGAAGTCAGACCCTGGGATATGTTTGCCCCAAGTCACCTTGAGCTTTGCTTGTTTTTCAGGTTGCGGTGCTTTCGTCCACAAAGGCTGCAGAGAGAGTCTGGCCTCCTGTGCAAAGGTCAAGATGAAGGTAAGGCATTTCTGAGCGGACCAGTCCTCGGGGTTGGGAGAGGCCAGGTTGTGGTTTTTGTTTATTGTGATCGTTTGATACCAAGACTGAGACCAAAATAACCGAACTGTAGTTTGTCTTTAAAGCGATGGAGTCTCTTAGTTAACGCACTCGGGAGCCTGTGGGTTTCAGAACTCCCACGTTAACTACACATTTCTCCATGATGCGCATGTGTCTGGTGTTGTTACAGTGGTTTTCTTCTTAACCGTGTGTGCAGGCCTGCCTGGACGGTCACACACCTGGCTTCCTTCTGGTGCCATTCAGGGGCCTTGACCTCCCGAGGAGCCAAGGCGGGAGGGGAGGGGGTTAGGGTTTGGCACAGCCTGCCTGGCAGCACTTGAGTCCGCAGGGCCACAAAGGGGTTGGCTCTGGGCACATGACCCAAGAACAGGAAGTGCCAGGCATGCGGTAGCACCTGCTCTGGGAATGCACACTGCACAATAATGGGTGCTGCTTGTCAGGTGGCCCTTCAGGAGAGTGGGTGTGGGGCATACCCCTAGGTACCCTCTGTGGTTTCCGGTGTTCCGGCCACCCATAAATCAATGTCCTTTAGTTCCTTGTCCGAAGAGTGCCCTCCAGCTGCCGTCTACACAGACGCTCAGGATGCTGCCTCGGTCACCAGACATTTATCTAAGCGCAGTGGCCTCACACTTGAGTGTGCGTTAGAGCCTGCTCAGGGACTTGTTAAAAGACCGCTCACTGTGGCCAGCTCCCAGAGCTGCCTGTTCTGGGGCAGGGCCCGGGAATTCGCATTTCCCGCTAGTTCCCAGATGATGCGGCTACCGCTAGTCTGAACTAGTGTAAAAATGATAGGCTTCTGAACCCCAGATCTTATCAGGCCATGGACATAAATTTGTTTGGCTCTTAAAGTAATGTTTTGTTTTTGTTTTTTGGTTAATGCAGTTATTAAAAAAATCGCATTTCATATCAATTTGGATTTCTGATTTCTCCTTAAAGAATTGGAAGATCTCACAACCCTGGTTATTTCCTCTTACCCAGAATTACCGATTTTCACGTTGCTTGTTTTCCTTTTCTCCGTAGTATTTACCACCTTCTCAGGGTCTGTGCTTAACAGCTTGTATTATTTATTACATTGATTTTACATGGTCTGCACTCCCCAGCCCCCCACTAGAACGTAAGCCCCAGACTTGCCGAGCAGTCTGAAGTCAGGAATGTTTGATCTGTTGATTGATCCTAAGCATCCAGAATGGTATCTGTCTTCTGGGTTTCCTAAATGCTGGGAAGATGGACGGGAAGTGGTAACGCACTGGGGCCCCAGTGGCTGCCATGCCCTCCACAGGATGTGTAGATTCCCTCTCCTCCCACTTGTCTCTGTCGTTCGCTGCCTGCCCGGCCCCACAGGCATGGAGTTTGTGATCTCTGACAAGACAGCGCTGCTGGGAATGTACTAGGTTCTCATGATGGAAATGTAGCATCTCCCCTAGAAGAGAACACAGCCTAAAAGTGGGGGGGGGGGGGGGGGGGGGCTTTTTAAATTTGGAAACCACCTGCTTCCACTAATGATTTCTCTCAGGGTAATTGGTGTAGTCTGTAATTTCTCACTTAAAGTGTTTCTGTCAGATGCTACAACAAAAATTAGGGCTTCACCTGAGAACTATTCGGTACCTTGTTAATGCTGGCCACTGGAGAAAGAGAAAAAGGCACAGAAGCTGGCTTAGGGAACCCGCATTCTAGTGGGGAAGATGGTGAGTGGGCTGTGGCCGTAAATGGGGGAGAATCTCCATGGAGGCCTGTGCAGGATTCTCAGGGGCTTCCAGCCACCGCCTTGGGAGAGGAGGAGAAAGAAGGTGATGCTGGCTTCACTGAGGAGGTAGTTCTCGCCTGGTCTTGAATAGAAGAATGTCCCGTGGCGAAGGCACAAGGGCATTCCGGGCAGGAGAGGCAGCCTTTGTGGGGCCATGGCACTTGGTGGGTTCAGAAGAGAGCCAGTGGGGTGACGGGCGGGATGCTGTGGCCCGTTGGCCAGGAGCCAGGCTGGCTCTCTCTCTGCCCTAGGCTTCTTGAAGTCTACAGAAAGAAGTTGTGGACACAGCCTTCATCTACTTATTTATTCCCTTTTCCTCTTCGTCCAGCAGCCCAAGGGGACCCTGCAGGCACATGACACGTCTTCGCTGCCCACGGTCATCATGAGAAGCAAGCGTAAGTAACTCCGCCCTCCTCTCTTCCAGCTTTTTGACTCTCTGGTTCAGGACTTAAACATACTTTTGTAGTAATTCATTTGTTACTCTTAATCAAGATTTGAGTATTTATTTCGTGTTAAGTTAGAGAAGGCTCCAGGTTCATTGACCACAAGCTTAATGTTCTGCCATCTGGCTGTCCTAGAAGGCTCTAGAAGGGTGTGTGTACTTGCTTAAAAGGCAGCCCTGTGTCCGTGTGTTTAAGCAGGTGACCCCGTGCCTCTCGAAATTCCTCTTCCGAGGGTCGACGCTTGTTTTTAGGGCCTCACAGTTGCACAAAGAAAATGAGATCTTGCTGATTGAACTTCTTAGTTCATACACTGTGAAGTTAAGTAAATCATTCTCTTTTTTCCCCAATGACCTCAGGTGGTACAGAAAACTGCGTAAATGACACTGTTCCATCCACATCATGCTGCCTTCACCAGTGTGTGCAAGGCTCCACTTTGGTTTTACTTCACGTTCTCCCTTTTTCGCTCTCCACTCCCTCATGCCTTTCCCTCCTTAGCACCCACTGTAGTTATTTAACACATCTCTTTCCACTCAGCTCCGTTGTCACACGTATGTCTGTCTCTGAAAATGTCTCTTACTGTTTCACGTGTCGAATTTATATTACATAGGACCTACGCTTATTCATCCTTTTTTTTCCCCGTCTATCACTTTGAGATCTGTGCGTGTTGTTAAGTGTCAGCTGTTGCAGACTGCAGGCTGTGTTCTTTCACAGACCTGCTCCCCACTTTCATTATCAGTCCCCCCTCCCCGCCGAAATCACCACAAGTGACGCAGTTCTGAGTATCATCTTAATTGGCCCCTACAGACACCTGTGTGGGACTTACCCCAAGGCAGTGTTTTTCAAAGTGTAGTTCCATCGGAAGTGCGAGTTCCTGGGCCCCACCCAGACCTACTAAATCCGAAATTCCAGGGGTGGCGCCCAGGGCGGTGCTCCAGGCCCTCCAGGTGAGGCTGGTGCCCTGGCCTGAGAACCAGTGTCGCTCGCCTGGTTGCTCTGAATTCTTCCAGGAGATGGGGAATTCCCTTTAGGGAGATCAAGGCTGCTGGCTGCCCATCTCTGCGAGTAGATTTCTGGAAGAGAAGTTTCGCCAGACCGACAACCACTTTTGTCGGTGATCCAGCCTATTCCAGCACCTTTTACCAGTCTCATCTTCCTTAACTTTTTTTCCGGGACATTATCCCTCACTTCAGAAATCTGTTTGCTTCCATATCAGATAAAATGACATCTTTTTTTCTTTTTAACATCTTTTTTTTTTTTAAGCCTCCTTTTTTTAGGCCAGGTGGGGTGTGTTACCTTTGCCCCCCACATGTTTTTTTTTTCCTGTTTTCCCCCCCCCCCCCCCCAATGAGTGTGGTGTAAGAGTACAGATAGTGGATTCAAGTCGTGTGGGTCGGAGCCAAGCGCTGCCTCTTAATAGCCGTGTGACCTTAGACATTTACTGCATCCCCACTCCGTCCGTCATCGAAACGAATGACAGCGGTTTCAGTGGGTGGTCGACAGGTTTAAACGAGACCAAACCTATAAAGTACTTAATGGTAGGCCTCCTTAAGTGTTAGTTTTGGCTACTGTCCCCATCACCACAAAGAAGGAAACTGAGGCTCAGAGATACTAAGTCACTTAACCTGAGTGGAGTAGGGATCGGTTTCAAAGAAGGGAAATTATAACTTTCACTACCGCTCCCATGCTGTCCTTTGAAAACAAAATTGTTCTGGGGCGCCTGGGTGGCTCAGTCGGTTAAGCATCTGACTTTGGCTCAGGTCATGATCTCGCGGTTTGTGAGTTCAAGCCCCACGTTGGGCTCCGTGCGCACAGCCTGGAGCCTGCTTTGGATTCTGTGTCTCCCTCTCTCTGTGCTCCTCCCCTGCTTGCACTCTGTCTCTGTCTCTCTCTCTCTCAAAAATAAGTAAACATTTGAAAAAAAAAATTTTTTTTTTAAATAAAGTTGTTCTTGGGGTGCCTGGATGGCTCAGTCAGTGCAAGTCTTGATTTCGGGGTTGTTCGGAGTTCGAGTCCCATATTGGGTGTAGAGGTTATATAAAAAAAATTTTTTTTAGTTTAAAAAAAAGAAACAAAGTTGTTCTTTATCACTTTTAGGGTTCTGCGTAGCATGACCTCACTCAGCCTCTCCAACTCTTTCTACTGATTCTTTATATACATCTTCCTTTCTCTTCTACCGGTTCCCTCCTTTCTGCATTCATACTACATGATTATTTCCGCTGCTTCCTTCACACAGCTCTCTCCTCATCAGTGTCCTGTCTTCCTTCTGGCCCATCCACATCCTTCCCACTCTTCAGGAACCGGTGTTTGTTCCTCCATCAGATTCTGTCCACTCGCTGACATCCCTCCCGCCGCACCGAGGCTGTGCCCTGGGCCCTTGAACACTTGGGCATAGATCCCCCTCTCTGTTGGGGCAGGGCCCACATCTCCGTCCTTGTGTGCTTCCTCCAGGAGGGGTCTGGTTGTGTGCAAGTGTAGCATGTTTCTGGTGTTTTATTATGTCACCTTCTTCTAAATAGAATTTGAGTTGGAAATTTAATGGTTTTTATTAATTCTGATAAAGTCAAAAACATCCTGAAATACCATGAAGTCATAACAGCTGCCCCAGTACAATTTCCTCTAGTTCTTGGCACTCCTGGGGACAGACAGATGATGCAGCTCGCATCTGGGACAGGAGCTGTTACCAGGGAGAAATCACTTGTTGACCCAAATGCTGGTGTGTCCAGTTGAACATGAAATCAGAGCTCTGCTTTCCTCTCTGGTCACATTCAGGAGAAATACGCACTCTGAGAAGAACCTACTGTGTGACCTTAAACATGTTGCATCTCACCCAGCTGTAAATTAAAAGAATTGGTCAAAATCTGTGTTCTCAAACAGCAAAAGCATCACTCAGGGAGCTCGTAAAACGTGTGGACGCCACAGTGCCCGCCCCAAGGGTGGACAGGGCAGGGAATTCGCCCGTCTGACAAGCACCTCAGAGCTGCTGGGGAGGCACCCCCAAAAAGCACTGACCTCCCAGCCCTGTGGTTCCTTTTATCCCGAAAATTCTTTCAATTTTGTTTTATTTCCTTTTGAATTATTCTGTTCTCCTCTGAATTGAATTCAATTTCATTTGAATTTATTTTCCTTTGAATTACTTTCTCGGTTTGAATGCACTGTTATCACACGATTCTTTATCCCTGTTGCCTAATCTCCATCCCACCCACATGAAACCACTCTTCTTAGTTTTATATATTTATCTTCTTCAACTTTTTTATTAAAATAAAGCCAACACCAATTTGGGTTATTAATTTTTCTTTTTTTCTCCTTTAATAATTTGGATGAATCTTTTAAAAAAAATTTTTTTTTTAACATTTATTCACTTTTAAGAGAGAGCACGAGCGAGGGAGGAACAGAAAGAGAGGGGGACACAGAATCCGAGGCAGGCTCCAGGCTCCAAGCTGTCAGCACAGAGACCAATGTGGGGCTCGAACTCACAAACCGTGAGATCATGACCTGAGCTGATGTTGGACACTTAAACAACTGAACCACCCAGGCACCCCCATTTTTCTCTTTTTTTGTTTTTCAAAAAAAAAAATATTTTTAATGTTTATTTTTGAGAGACAGAGACAGAGTGTGAGTGGGGCAGGGGCAGAGAGAGAGAGAAAGACACAGAATCCAAAGCAGGCTCCAGGCTCTGAGCTGTCAGCACAGAGCCCGATGCAGGACTTGAACTCACAAGCTGTGAGATCATGACCCGAGCCGAAGTCGGACGCTTAACCGACTGAGCCACCCAGGTGCCCCTTTTTGTTTTTTTTTTTAAACATGAGAGTCTGTTGTGTAACTTTGTTTTGCACCTTGATTTTCCCTCCATTGCAATGTTATCTTGGAGATCTGTGTTGGTTCATGGCGACTGTCCTCATTTTTTCAAAACGACATAGTATTCCAGTATGTGACATGCCATCATTTATTAATCAATCTTCTCTTGATACTCGTTTTTGTCTTTTGTAGTATTTTGCTTTGATCACTAGTGTCGCATTGAATAACTTTGGACGTATGTCGTTTCAAGCATCACACGTGCATCTTGCAGAATAAACGTGCCCTGAATTGGAATTACTGGATCAAGGGGTATAGGCATTTGCAGCTTCACTAGGTGTTGCCCGACCATCCTCTGTAGAGTTTCTGTACGCACTTACACTCCCAGGGCAAATCTAACCTGGAGACGTTTGCTTCTGTTTGGCATTTGTCAGAGGAGTCCGCCCTGGTGAGCTTGGAAACGTGTGCTTCAGTCTGTGCCCTCTCTTCCTTCACAGCCTCCCAGCCCAAGGAGCGCCCCCGATCCGCGGTCCTCCTGGTGGAGGAAACCACTGCCGTCCCCATGTTTGCCAGTAGACGGTCGCAGCAGAGTGTTTCACTCTCCAAAAGTGTCTCCATACAGAACATTGCTGGGTAAGTGGGGGTTTAAACACAGCTCGGTTGACATCTAGGTGACAAGAGTGTAATAAAATAATCCTATAATTTGACAAAAAGATTCTCATCAGAAAAAAAAAATTGTGTAGGGGCGCCTGGGTGGCTCAGTCGGTTGAGCGTCCGACTTCGGCTCAGGTCATGATCTCGCAGTCCGTGAGTTCGAGCCCCGCGTCGGGCTCTGTCCTGACCACTCAGAGCTTGGAGCCTGTTTCAGATTCTGTGTCTCCCTCTCTCTCTGACCCTCCCTCATTCATGCTCTGTCTCTTTCTGTCTCAAAAATAAATAAACGTTAAAAGAAAAAAAATTGTGTAAAGTTAATGACTTGGTGCACATCCACGTGTACAGACGAGGAGAGCGGGGATTACGTTTTGAGGCACTGTCCTGACCGCCATTTTGTGACGAGGATCCCCTGTCAGCCAGGTTGTCCTATGCTTTGTGCACAGTCAGCCTCGCTTTTAAGGATCCCTAGTTATAAAGGGCTGGTTTTTAGATTAAAATAAGAAGTGGAAACAGGGGAAATGAATTGTTTCTGAATTTTGTCTGGTAATCACTTAAATTTTCAGATGTTACACTTGCGTGTTGGTCCATTGAACCTGGTGTTTTTGCTTCTCTTTAAATCTCTTTTCTGTCCTTGCGTCTGGACTCTTAAGTCCGTTCCATGGAAGTGAATAATGGGCCAGTTATGACTGTTAGGTCCCCACTCACTCATTTGCACTAAGTTCCTTTTGTGGTCCCTGCAAAAGTTGCTATGGCCCCCGACTGTGCAAGCCCTGGCTGTCACGGGGTTAGCACAGGACTGATTGTGATGTTATTGGCTGCTTTGGGATAAGACTCCTGCCTTCACATCAAGTAAAGAAATCCTCTCAAATGTAGGACTCAAAACATATCTTGCACCTCTCTTAACCTAGGCTAGAGTAAAATTCTTAACTAAAGGATACAAATCTTCTTTTGTCTCTATTTCCTAACCTCTGTGCTGGCTAGTGTTTCCTTGCTAAAAAAAATGTTCCAAGTATTTTTATTTTGTTTTGTCTTTGTAGTGTTGTTCTTCAAAGGCCTTCCTTTCAGAGTTGTTACAGATCAAAACTTGTTTGCATTATGACTTTAAAAAATTATTCTTTGAATAAAATGTAAACTTTTAAATGACTCTGGCCTGCTTTCGTGTCCTACCGCAATCATTTAGTCCAAAGAATACAGTTTATTAGAAGTGCTGATTAAATAAGTGTGATTATTTAAGGAACAAGGAGAAAGAGTGCAGTGGTTACTCAGTGAGTTTCAGATAGAGAAATTTCTTGTGTAATGTGTATAGAGTTTAAAGGAGGAGCGTTCTCCCCACTCTACCTATCATTTAGAAAAAAAAAAAAAAAAAAATCAAAGGCCCGTAAGTTCAAGTTTGCAATGATGTTAAGTGCTTCTGACCTTCCTTAGTAGTGTTGCATGTGGCTGGGTTCCTGACGTAAGTAATTTGTCTTCTAATCATTGTCTGGTAATCACTGTTCATTGTCCAGTAATCTAATCATTGTCCGGTAAGCACTGATAGGTGCTTGCCGCCACCTATCATTTTAGAGTTTTTCAGGTACTCCCTTAAGAATGCAGACCGTGGCTTATCAAAACATGTTTGCCAGTGTGTGCTTCTTTTTGTCCCCAGAGTCGGCAATGATGAGAACATATCAAACACCTGGAAGTTCCTGTCTCATTCGACAGACTCACTAAATAAAATCAGCAAGGTCAATGAGTCGACAGAATCACTTACTGATGAGGGTAAGAGGAAGTTACGGCTGTGTCTTATGCATCTGTGGGGACCGTGTGCCATTCCCTGAATGCAAGTGTTAATGGAATAGCAGTTCCTGCCTCTTCCTTGCTCCTGTGAGGAGTCTCTGAGTTGTCTCGGAATCACCACATGCTTTGTAACGAACTGGTAATCAGACTTACCAGTTGTTAGATAGTTGTCCATTTGAGGGATGTCGTTGATTTAATGTGCTTGTACTCTAGTACCAGCACTTTCTCTTCCCCTAGACTTTCATACACTGTCAGTTGGTAGCTCTCTCAGCAGGTTATGAGCCTACTCTCTTAAACGAGTGAAGTTAACCCGGTCCCTTCCAATTCCTGCTTCACCTGGGAATCATGTCTCAGTCACATCAAATATATGGGATATTTATCACGCTGAGCCAGAATCTTGACTGTAGAGTGTCTCAGTCCCAAACAGGAAACGATTCTTTTCTAGCCCTGGAATATGCGTTCTATAAGTATCCTGTGTGTTAATGCAGTGTTTGTGTCTTACAAAGTTACCACCCAGGGAAGTCCAGTGTAAGCTTTCCAGAGCTCACAGACCCAAGATTCTGATACTGATCTTTTGATACTTTGAGGAGTAGGTACAGACATGAATGAAGGACAGCTGATGGGGGACTTTGAGATGGAATCCAAGCAGCTAGAAGCAGAGTCCTGGAGTCGAATAGTGGACAGCAAGTTTCTGAAACAGCAAAAGAAAGATGTGGTCAAACGGCAAGAAGTGATTTACGGTGAGACCCTCCAATCGCTCTGCAAATATTTGGTTCGCATTGTGCAGCACTTTTAATCCGGTGAATCCCTGGACTGGATGGAAAGCCAGTTTTCAAGTACTTAGCATGTCAAAGATACTCTTTAAAAACTTTGGGGCCTAGAGACATGATCTTATTTCTGTCCTTTTCTTTCTCTTTAAAATTATTTCCTTTAATTTTATTGAACATTCTGTTTAATATGAGTGCTTATTTGTGCAACGGCCCCAGATAGAGATCGCTTATGACAGTACAGTTTGAGTCCTTAGCTACACTAGAAACCAAGCACAAGTTTTCTAGGAAACGGGATGCAGTAATTATGAAAGGCTCTGAATCCTAGAAAGACCACTTGGGAAACCACCATTTAAGAGTGATGGAATCCAGTATGCTGTCAGAAGAGTGTTCGGCCACGTGCAATATGGAGGAGTAAGAGGGAAGCTCTTTAGGGGAAGGACAGCTATGGACCCAGTTTTTAAGTTTTAATTGGGCTCTAAACAGCCTTCAGCCTAAAGTGGGCTCCCAGTAGCAGCGGGTGACCTTTGAAGGAGAATCCTTCAAAAGAATATTCCTGACCGTCCAGCTTTGTCCTCCCTCAGAGTTGATGCAGACAGAGCTGCACCACGTCCGGACGCTCAAGATCATGAGCGACGTGTACAGCCGGGGGATGATGACCGAGCTGCTCTTTGAGCAGCAGATGGTGGAGAAGCTGTTCCCCTGTTTGGACGAGCTGATCAGTATCCATAGCCAGTTCTTCCAGAGGATCCTGGAGCGGAAGAAGGAATCTCTGGTGGATAAAAGTGAGAAGAACTTTCTCATCAAGAGGATGGGGGACGTGCTTGTAAATCAGGTGAGCCACAGGAAGGATCTTTCCCACACAGTGGGGGAAATGTGAAGCTTCGGGGCTCAGTAGGCATGTATTTACATCGTGGCTGTACTGTTATCTTTGTAAGCATACACAAATTATTGAATGTCTCTGAGCCTCACTTTCCTGTTCCGTAAACAAGGACAGATTTTCTCTCCTAATGCTGTTTTTTAAAATTAAATGCATACAGGGACGCCTGGGTGGCTCAGTCAGTTAAGCATCCAACTTCGGCTCACAGTTTGTGAGTTTAAGCCCTGCATCGGGCTCTGTGCTGACAGCCCAGTGCTTGGAGCCTGCTTTCAGATTCTGTGTCTCCCTCTCTCTGCCCCTCCTGAACTTTCACTCGGTCTCTCTCTCTCTCTCTCTCTCTCTCTCAAAAATAAACAAACATTAAAAAAGAAAAAATAAATAAATATTAAAAAAATTAAAATTAAATGCATTCATAATCTATGTGATAGATAGTAAAAGCCCATGTTTCTTCTTCAGCATCCGTACCATCATCAGAAACAGTGTAGTTTAAGAAATCAAAAGCTAGAGGGGCGCCTGGGGCGGCTCAGTCGGTTGAGCGTCCGACTTCGACTCAGGTCATGATCTCACGGTTTGTGAGTTTAAGCCCTGCATCGGGCTCTGTGCTGACAGCTAGGAGCCTGGAACCTGCTTCGGATTCTGTGTCTCCCTCTCTCTCTGGCCCTTCCCCCTCTCGAGCTCTGTCTCTCTCTGGCCCTCAAAAATAAACATTAAAAAAAAAAAAAGATGTCAAAAGCTATTTGTTGAAAGTCTCAACTTCCCCCTGTGCCTCAAATCAAAAAGAACTCCTTTGGGGTGCCTAGGTAGCCCAATTGGTTGAGGGTCTCACTTCAGATCAAGTCATGATCTCACAGTTCGTGATTTCGAGCCCCTCGTCTGCTGTCAGCACAGAGCCCACTTGGGATCCTCTGTCCCCCTCTCTCTGCCCCTTCCCCATTCATTCTGTCTTTCAAAACTAAATAAGCATTAAAAACAACAACAAAACTCTTTTATCTGAAAACCACCTGAATAAAAAACTATGTATAGAATAGTTCCTAAAATAGACCTTGCTGATATTGGGTGTGGTGTGGTTTCAGTCCTACTCCAAAAACAGTTGGGCCAAAAGTTAACTTTGATACTTTCAGATATGCTTATCACAGACTATTTTTAATGCTGCTTTTTAAAACATTGTCTTTGGGGGGTGGGGGGGAAGCTGTGGCTAGTTTGGCCTTCACAGACAGAAGGGCACAGGTCACCCGCTCTTCCTCCCTCGCAGGTCTGTGCCCCAGGGTAGAAGCAGGGGCTCCATTGCCGGAACCTTTGCCTGAGCGCTAGAAGGGTTGTCTTTTCTTCTGTTCGTGAGCCCAGACCCTTCACTCGTTAATTCAGCGATGCATTCCGTCGTTCATTTTTCGTGTATTTACTGGGCATCTACTCAGTACCAGGTGGAACCACAAAGGCAGATTCAGCGTAGACCTCCGCCTTGCGGAGCCCTCGTTCTCGGGTGAAAACCGGCTCGGTGTGGAGCAGACGCTCGCGCAGTGTGGTACCTGCTGTAACGCAGGTGTCTGCGAAGGGCGAGCAGTCAGCTCTGCAAGGGAAGACCTTTCCTCCCTGAATGTCCTCTTCCAGCAGTTTCCACGTGTCTCTCTCTCTGCCCTCACACCTGCACGGGTACCTCATCTAACCTTGACTTGCGCTGTCCGCAGCTTGTTGTATTGAGCACATCCTCTAGTAAGGTCTGTGACAGTAGGACCTTAGTCCCCCATGGCATCCTAGTCCCCCGTGGCATCCACTAATGGCTTCTGTGTGCCAGTTCTAGAATCACCCTGTTACAGTTCATGAGTTCGAGCCCCGCCTCAGGCTCTGCGCTGACAGCTGGAGCCTGCTTTGGATTCGGTTTCCGTGTCTCTCTGCCCCTCCCCAGTTCGCGCGCGCGCGAATCACCCTTTCAGAGCGCCTGTATCAGAGCGGGAGCAAACCACCTAAAATATCTCTGCCTTAGCTTCCCCTTTGGTAAAGGGGGAGACCCGGAAAAACTAGCTTCCCTGAACCTTTTTTCAAGATTTTGGGTAAGGATCAATTTGTGTTGCCTTCAGAGATTTTTACTACAGTTGGAAGTCGATGTTTAGGATGCATGATGGGACCACGCACAGAAACACATGGGTTTACTCCGAAGTGAGTGTATCTTCAGATGCGTTGTTGAGATCGCACACATTTGGGACTGATTAAAGGGCCGTGCAGAATTGTCAGGCTGCTGGCCTCAGGTACATGAGATAAGCAGGTCCCTGAGTGATACTGGCTGTTCCTGATGTCTTTCTAACTCATCACGGTGAAATTTTTAAGACTATCTCACAGAGAACATCTAGTGGGTCCCCTTGTTTTACTACTGTGTTTGTGACAAACGGAAATTAGAACACATGTTGCATTACTTATGTGCATGCTACATAGACATTTCTGTGGTTATTGGATTTTTTTTTAATTTTTTTTAACTTTTTTTTAAATTTATTTTTAAGAGAGAGCACAAGTGGGAGAGGGGTAGAGAGAGGGAGACACAGGATCCGAAGCAGGCTGCAGGCTCTGAGCTGTCAGCACAGAGCCCCACATGGGGCTTGAACTTATGAACTGTGAGATCAAGACCTGAGCCGAAGATGAACACTCAACCAACTGAGCCACCCAGGCACCCCTGTTTCTTTAAATATATATAACGGCTTTATTGAAATAAATTCAAATACCACTTAATGCACCCCTTTAATGTGTATAGTTCAGCGGGTTTTCATGTATTCACGGACTTGTACGTCCATCATCACACTCAGTTTCAGAACATTTTTATGACCCTCCCCCCCCCCCCCCCCCCCCCCCCCCGAAACTGCCCCAGCCCTGGGCACCCACTAGTCTGCTTTCTGTCTCTGTGAAGTTGCCTAATCTGGACATAGCTTTGTAAATGGGATAAGATAGTGTGTAGTCCTTTGTGATTGGCTTTTTTCATTTAGAATAGTGCCTTCAAGGTTCATCAGTATTGCAGCATGTATTGGTTGATTTCGTTCCTTTTCGTGGCTGAATAATAATAGTCCATGCATGTATATACCACCTTTGATTATCTTTTGATGGGCATTTGCTTATTTCCACCTGGGGGCACTTGTGAATATGGCAGCCGTGAACCTTCATATCCATGCTTTTGTGTGGAGTAAATCTTCCATCCAGGAGTGGAATTTCCAGGTCATGTGGTAGCTTTTTGAGGAGCTGCCAGACTGCAGACTGTTTCCCAAAGCTGCTGCACCATTTTAATCTTTAGAGGGAATTCTTGGGGAGCCACTCTTGGGTTTTACAAAGAGACTGGGAACTCTGTACAAAATGGGGGTAAAACGTCAGCACCCCGACTTACGACTTCCCTTCTCTTTTCTCTGCAGTTTTCGGGGGAGAACGCAGAGCGCTTGAAGAAGACGTACGGCAAGTTCTGTGGGCAGCACAACCAGTCTGTAAACTACTTTAAAGACCTTTACACCAAGGATAAGCGGTTTCAGGCCTTTGTGAAGGTATCGGTGTGAAACGTGGAAAACCCCCATCACTGTCCGGGGCTCTGTGTTGCCGTCCGTTGAGCCGCAGCCCCCTTGAGCACTTCCTGATGACCCGTTTTGTCCTTTGCAGAAGAAGATGAGCAGCTCCGTCGTGAGGAGGCTGGGAATCCCGGAGTGCATACTGCTGGTGACCCAGCGGATCACCAAATACCCGGTGTTGTTCCAAAGGATCCTGCAGTGTACCAAAGGTGAGCCCCTGTCCTCAGCCAGTCGTGTGTTGTGCCGGGGCACTGTTTCCTATGTCCAGCGTCTATAGAGGCCCCAGTGAAGAGCTCCTGCTTGCTCTCAAACGTCCAAAAGAGATCCTGTGTTCTACCTTAAAAACCCGTTTCTTAAGTGAAAACTTGAAATGCTGGGTCGCCAGACTTGTGGTGGATGACAGCAGGAAGGGAAAGAACCGCTTCCTGATTTCCTCTGGAATCGGCAACCAGAATACCTTCTCCCTGACCACTGGACGGGGCTGGTTCCCACCAGCTTTCTCCCTAAGTGCTAGACCTGCTGCTGTTTCTCGGGACTTACTGGTCTGTCTGTCTCTGTCTCTGTCTCTCCCCCCTGCCCCTGGGCAGTGGGCAGTTACATTGAAGATGAGGTAAAACAAAGACATAAGTTGAAAAATTGATCCTCCTCTCCCTCCCCAAAATTGTTGGTTCCTTGTACTTTAGGATACGGCACGCAACTGCATGTTGCCTGTGTCCTTGAAAACGTATAACTTTACTTAGAACTAACCTTACGACAGGAATAGGCACGTGACCTTTGGTGTGTTGGCTTCACTCTGGTAGCATGCCCCCGAAGGGAAAATGACAGTGGAGCAGGGAGGTAGGCTTCCCCCCGTCTACCTTGGCTGCAAGGATCCAGTAAAAACAAACTATTTCTTCCTTCAAAGACAATGAGGTGGAGCAGGGAGATCTCGCTCAGTCCCTCAGCCTGGTGAAGGATGTGATTGGAGCCGTAGACAGCAAGGTGGCAAGTTACGAAAAGAAAGTGCGTCTCAATGAGATTTATACGAAGACAGATAGCAAGTCGATCATGAGGATGAAGAGTGGCCAGATGTTTGCCAAGGAAGATTTGAAGCGGAAGAAGCTTGTGCGGGACGGGAGTGTGTTTCTGAAGAATGCGGCAGGAAGGCTGAAAGGTAAGGCTCGCTTTTTGTCTGAGTCTGTTCGTGTGTCAGACAAGAGCAAGCAAAAAAACTTCAGGTACTTTTGTTAGCAGTCACTGGCTGATTTGTCCTAGGGAGCCGCATCCACACATCACATGGGAGCAGCCGCCCTCAAATCGTTCTTAATTTTCTATCAGAAAGGACAGGCCGAGATAGCTCACAAGGTCCTAAACTCCAGTAGGATAAAAAGGAAAGTTAGGGAAAAGGGGGGAAAGGGGGAAGATTCTAAACAGCAAAGCTAGGTGGCCCTGCTCCGTTCCTGGTCCCGGTGACGCCGAGGGCGTGCGTGCCAGGGGCGGCCCCACGGAGTGGGAGGCGGAGGGGGAGCTGGTGCCAGGGCCTGTGTGGCGGTGTGGCTCTGGCAGGAGGAGTGTGGGGGTAGGCCCAGCAGCACTGGCGTCCAAAGCGGAGCACACAGTAAAAAATCTTAGTGTGGAAAATGCCACGAAAACGAAGGAACAAGTTGCTAGTAAAGGGGAGCCCTGGCCCTCCCTCTGGAGGCCGGTGAACGTGGTGTGCCTCCAGCAAATGTAGGCAGTTCCGTCGGGCAGTGTGGGCGGGACGTGCGCCAGAGGCTCGGGGAGCCACAGGCAAGGGTGAGAGAAGAGATGGACAGGACTGGGGAGGTGGTGAGACGGCCGAGGGAAAAGCCATTCGGTCATGGTCTGCGGGCACTGAGCACTGACCCTCTTCCATGACCATCATGATGCCTTTGACCCTGATGTTTTCCCGGAAGTCCTTAGGAAGACACACGTGCTTCCTAAACTTCATGCTCTCACTTACCTTCATTGTCAACGTTCTGGTGTCACTTGTCTCTTGTGGGTCGCCTGCGGCCAGCTTCTAATCAAATGTTGTATTTTGACCCAATCTGTAAGGTCCTGACAGCAGGGGACTTTCACCCGATCTCATGGCAGGATGCTCATTATATAATGTGAAATTCATAAAGCAATTTAGGGGGGCATCTGGGGGACTCAGTCATTTAAGCGTCCAACTTGGGCTCAGGTCATGATCTCATGGTTTGTGAGTTTGAGCCCCGTGTTGGGCTCTGTGCTGACCTCTCGGAGCCTGGAGCCTGCCTCCAATTCTGTGTCTCTTTCACTCAAAACATTAAACAAAATTAAAGAATAAAGCAGTTTCAAAAGACAAGAAAACAAACAAGCAAAAATCCCGAGTGTAAGATTACTATAAAAACACAAGCTGTTAAGGAGGGCAGATTCCCCTACAGAAATGGGCAGCACATTTGGAGCTGGGGCCTCCGGTGTCCGTTCCAAGGAGTGGAACTGCCATCAGGTACCAAGTCAGAGTGTGTGAGATTAAAAATACGTCACTTGTTCTGAAGACAGGTGGTAGAGGACCTTACAGGTCCCAGGACCGTAGAGAACTGTTCTGTTTAACTCCTGTCGACTCGATGGATTATTAAACTTGATGATCTTTATCTCTTTCATAACCCTAACCCTAACCCTAACCCTAATTTTCTATTGGGTTTTAATTCTTTTCTTTTAAAAGATCGGCTACATCAAGTTAAGGAAGTTATCATGAGGTTTGTTCATTCTCTGTGCTTGTGATTGATTGCTTAATAATTGTTTTCATCGAACCTGCGCTCTCTGGGCCCCTACGGCGGCTCTGACCTCCCCAGCAGCACTGAGTCTGCCCGCCCCCATGCCGGCTTCCGCAAGCCGCCTGCCCAGTGCACAGCCCCGCTGGCCTAAGACCAAGGCTGGGGATGAAACCTGTGCCTTTCTCTCGTCTGTGACATGTCTGTGACACCGTGGGTAACTGCTGTCGGCCAGCCCCCTAGCGTCCTTCACTGACATGTCCCCACGCTTGGACCAAACAGCAAAGATGTCCCAGGTAGTCGCATGGCTCCAGAGGTGCATGAAGCGACCCTGCTCAGAGGTTGGGGTCTGTGCAGACGTGCTCACTCCGCAGTCTGATGGGTGCGGGAAACAAGGGCTGAACGAGGCCGGGGGCAAGCGGTGAGGAGCGGCATTAAACTTACTTATGAAGGATGAAGTCGTGAAGGATGGCCTGGTTTGGGGCGGCAGAGAGGGACGCAGTCAGGATGGAGACGTCCACAGCCGATGCTGCTGATCAGGGTGGACAGACAGTGGGTTCCAGAGTGAGGGTTTTCAGCAGGAGAGGAACACATTGGACAGGGGATGCGGTGAGGAAGCAGCAGCGGGACAGGCTGGTGACAGAGACAGGAGAGCCCCTGCCGCAGGGGTTCGGGGCCAGCGCACAGGGCCGGAGCTCCAGCAGGAGCGTGAGGAGGAAGGACCGGAGTGCTTCAGAGGAAAGAAGGATCCCTTCCTGCCCCCAGCATGTGTGTCCCTGCTCCATGGTGAACTTGAACTCTGTGATCCCTGAGGCTGCCTCCACACTCCGATGCTCTGAGAACCCGCTTCAGGCCTCTGCCCACATTGGCTGCTTAGGGCCGTCTTCAGGCAGCCTGGCCCTTGAGAAACACCTGCCTCCTTCATAAGGACCTGAGTTTCCTAGAGCTGCTGCCTGGAGCCCGCACTTGACTCCTTCCTGCACATGGCACTTTGTGTGTTCACCCCCAAAGCGAAAGCTCCTGGATTCCGGCTGGGGGAGTGCAGCTGTGGCCCAGCGATGGCTTCTGTGGCCCGAGGTGCCTCTAGCAGGGACAGGGGCTGGTGCAGAGTCGTCCTCCTCCAGGCACACTCGTGCCAAGAACAGCCAATACGGTGCTGGGCACCCCTCGAATGGGACGAGTGTTGTTCTCCGACCCACCGACCCTGGTCATACAAACCTTAGGATCCAACTAAGTTGAAACTTGTGTTTTGGAATTTTTTTCTTTTTTGGCAGACACCTGAATTATTTATTTTTTATTTATTTATTTTTTTTCAAATTTTTTTTTTTTTAACGTTTATTTATTTTTGAGACAGAGAGAGACAGAGCATGAACGGGGGAGGGGCAGAGAGAGGGGGAGACACAGAATCGGAAACAGGCTCCAGGCTCTGAGCCATCTGCCCAGAGCCTGACGCGGGGCTCGAACTCACGGACCGCGAGATCGTGACCTGAGCCAAAGTCGGACACTTAACCGACTGAGCCACCCAGGCGCCCCGACACCTGAATCATTTAAAAGTAAACTTCAAGAAACTTGTCAAAACTATTAGTAGTCCATAGAAAATTCCTGTGGTCTCAGCTAAAAAACTGTACCTCCCCAGGAATCAGACATCCTTGCTTCTGTTTTCTTTTTTTTTTATTAAAAAAATTTTTTTTTACATTTATTTATTTTTGAGAGAGAGACAGAGCATGAGCATGGGAGGGGCCGAGAGATGTGGAGACACAGAATCCAAAGCAGGCTCCAGGCTCTGAGCTGTCAGCACAGAGCCCGACGCGGGGCTCGAACTCACAAACCGAGAGATCATGACCTGAGCCGAAGTCGGACGCTTAACCGACTGAGCCACCCAGGAGCCTCAACTTCTGTTTTCTGTATAGCTTGGTAGTAAATTACATGGGGAGGGGCTTCCAGTCGTGGGAAGTGGTAGGAAAGGCCGGAAGGGACCTGACCACCTGTAAGGGGGCTGCAGAAGCCCCCATTCTTTTCCCAAGGAATCATAGGCCCTCCTTCCAGGGAAAAGAAGACACAGGGGGGCCAGCCTGGGTTAGATCTCAGTAGATGGCTGATCTCCAGAGATGCCAGACTTTGTCTTCACGGGAGGAATGGAAAATTCGAACTCCAACACAGCAAGAGTGTGTGGCTTGCTTTGGGTTACTAGATCCAAGTGGATAGTTACTTTGACTTTTGTCTTAGTTGAGAGGGAGGGCTGGCTGTGTCCATGCTAGACAGAGGTTAAGGTTGCCTAGGAGACGTTGGAGCAGGGGGAAGAGCCACTGTGTTCACATGTACCTATGAAACCAGAGGGCGTCGCAGAGCCCTTCTGTTCTCCTGGGGTGCAGGGCGGGGGGGAAGCCCACCTTTATTAGACTGAGGCATTTTTATCCATCAGCTGTTGGCGGCTCTCTGGTCTGCTCTCCAATGCCTCTTCCATTGTTACGATCAAAAGTCGAGGATGTCGTGGAATGTGGTACTATTTGACATCTGTTAAAGTCCTTCCCAACTTTATTCCGGGAGAATTTTACTCTTTTTTTTTTTATTTTTTATTTTTTATGTTTTATTTATCTTTGAGAGAGAGACAGAGTTACACGTAGGGAAGGGACAGAGAGAAAAGGAGACAAAATCCAAAGCAGGCTCCAGGCTCTGAGCTGTCAGCACAGAGCCCGACCCGGGGCTCAAACTCAGGGACCATGAGATCACGACCTGAGCCGAAGTCGGACACTCAACCAACTGAGCCACCCAGGCGTCCCAGGAGTATTTTATTCTTAAAGTCTTGCCTTATGGGATAGATCTTTCCGGAACCGCGTACTCAAGCTTTCTCAAGATATGGCTTTGGTGATAGCTGCTGTTATTTCAAAATGTCTCAGAAGGGGTGCCTGGGTGGCTCAGTCGGTTAAGCGTCCGACTTCGGCTCAGGTCATGATCTCATGGTTTGTGAGTTCGAGCCCTGCGTCTGGCTCTGTGCTGACGGCTCAGAGCCTGGAGCCTGCTTTGGATTCTGTGTCTCCTCCTCTCTGTGCCCCTCCCCCGCTTACACTCTGTCTCTGTCTCTCAAAAATGAATAAACCTTAAAAAAATTTTTTTAAAAATGCCTCTGAAAATCTAATGACCACATATGGCTCCTGCAAAAATATTAAACGGTCACCTTGGAGGAGCAGAGTGTACTGTCGGTCCCGAGTGCCTTGCCGTGTGGGGTGGGTTGCTGAACTGTCCCCTAATAGAGGTGCTCTGACCGTGCTTCACCACTAAGTACTCCTTGTTCTTTCTCTCCTTCCCCATTTTCCAGAGGCTCAAGCAGTTCTCCTTACTGACATTTTAGTTTTCCTTCAAGAAAAAGACCAGAAATACGTCTTTGCGTCATTGGTAAGCTGAATTGTTGGTGTCTTCTGTTTGTAATTGATGATGTTTGAAACAGCTGGAATAGGTATTGGGTCTGACCATGGATTACTGCTCTCCTGCCCCCTCAAAATGAATTTGCTCAGGACAGCTTCCTCTGAGGAATCTCTCAGATACCTTTGCAATTTTCTGTCTCCATGCCATCCCCCTCCCCCCCCCCCCCCAAAAAAAAAACCATTATTTTTCTGTTCCCTCACAGTCCCTTTTAGAGTCTTGGGCATTCTATCTAAAGAAATCTGTTGCTGGAGTATTTCTTGCACGTTATGCCCCGTAAATCGTGCCAGTATGTATTGTTGCCAGACAGATTCACAGAGGAACCTAGAAGGGTTCATCCTGTAGACACCATGTCTGGATCCTCTAGACATACGAATTATTATCTCTTTTTTGGAAATCTTTTTCTGTTTGATAAAATGTAAATGATGAGATACTTCTCTTGATCTTAAATCCGCCACAGTTTGCTAAACCATACGCCCTTTTTCCCCAGTCTTGAGAAAAAACTGACGTACGTCCCTGGGGGAGGCATACAGAGTGATGGTTCCATTTACATACATTATTCAGTGCTCACCACAGTAAGCTCAGTTCCCGTCATCTCCTAGGGATCTAGTATAAAGAGAAGAGGGAAAGAAATGGGAACCCGTGTGATAAGAACCCCCGGCACCTTCTGTGTGTGCCATACAGCACTGTTAGCCGTAGCCCTCGGCCCTCGTGCCTGCTCCTCTCCTGACTGGTACCTTTTAACCAAAACGTTGTACCTTTTGACCATCTCCCTGCCCCCCCACATCTGGTAGCCGCAGGTCCGGTCTCTTTTTCTAGGAGTTTGGTGTGGGCTTTTTAGGGGTTTTTTTTTTTTTTTAGATTCCACATATACGTGAGATCGTACATCTGGTCTTGCCTTAGATCAGAGTTGTTCTTGAGAGTTAGACTGTCGCCTGCCTCTGTCATGTCGGCCGTCTCCCCTTTCTCCAGGACCAGAAGTCAACAGTGATCTCTTTAAAGAAGCTGATTGTGAGAGAGGTAGCGCACGAGGAGAAAGGTCTGTTCCTGATCAGCATGGGCATGAGGGACCCCGAGATGGTGGAAGTGCACGCCGGCTCCAAAGAGGAGCGGAACAGCTGGATTCAGATCATCCAGGACACGATCAACACCCTGTAAGCAAAACACCGGGGCGCCCGGCCCCCTCTGACCTCATCCCCCCCCCAGGGAGCGACTGGGGTCACTGACCTCGTGCGGGTCTTTGATCCGTCTTGTGCTGTGTTGGTGTCAGGAACAGAGATGAAGACGAGGGAATTCCTAGCGAGAGCGAGGAAGAAAAGCGGGCGCTGGACAGCAGAGCGCGGGAATTAAAAGGTGAGGCTGTTGGCAGCGTCTGGGGCCGTGCGCGTGCCGCGTGTGCAGGTGCGGAGGCTGCCGTCCCAGCATGCACTTCAAAACAGGAAGTGAATGGCTTTTGACAGAGGAGCAGCCAGATTGGAGCCGACCAGCGTGCCGGTACAATGGCCGTCAGAAGGGGTCCGACACCAGGTCAAGGGGACATCCTCTTTTCTCACTGGCCGTGTTCTTGGAACCCAGTTGGCCTTCTTTGTACTTTGTCGCAGAAGAATTTGCCAAAATTCACAGTCACGTCTAAGATTAAAACAGAGAGAGAGGTACTGGAGGAAAGGAGCTTTCCAGTTACTCTGTTTTTATCAGTTACTCCTGCCACTGTGACGTGTGTTCACAATGAGTTATGAGGTGGTTTTGGGAGACGTGTGCTCACTGATGATGTTCGACTTCTACTTCTGTTTCGTGTAGTCTTGTCGACATCCCTATATGCTCATCCCCATTGTGCAGATGAGAAAGCTGAGGCCCATGAAGGCCAAGCAGTCCAGGGTCACATATGTGCTGCATGGCCGAGAAGTCTCCCCTACCTGTCAACAGCAGAGGCTCCCCTCTCTCTGCCAGTGCTTACTGAGTGTTGTGCTTTGGGTAGAAATAAGGCCGACTCAGGTAAATGTAAGCACCCGAGGAGTCCAGCTAGTCCTTTAAGCTGGACAAAGCGATAACGTTGTGTTTTGGGGAGGGGGGAAAATGGCAGATTTAGGCTGAAGCCAGAGTTGCACCTGATTTATCAGCCCATGATGAGCACGGCGGGGATGAAAACTTCCTTCTCTAGATGTGTTTGAAGCACTCAGCCAGGTATACTGTCCTATAGGTGCTAGGGAGTGGGATGTGCAAAGGTTCCTGGAGCAGCCCCTGCTGTCAGGAAACCCACGTTAGCAGGGAAGACGGGCACAAATGATGGACTGGACCGCAGGCACATACAGATGCGGGACCTAATCCTGCCTGTGGGGACTCACAGAGCAGCTTGACACATGAGCTGACTCTCAAAGCAGTTCCTGCACCAGACGACAGGCACGGTTAGGTGAAGAGGAAAGAGGACTGAGGGTTGGTGAGGAGTGGCAGGTTGGTGTGCCGGGGGGTCGGGGCCAAGAGATGGGGATGAAGCTGGAAAGGTGCCAAGGCTTGAGCGGCAACAAGGAAATGATAGATTTGTGTAGCAAAATTTCAGCCTGAATTGCCTTCTTTGGCATCGAAGCCAGTGGGAGATCTGCTGGAGGGAGTGGGGGAGCCCCCAGGAGTGGAAGGCCCGTCGAGGAGACTCCTGCGGAGAAGGGTGCGTGTGGGACGGCACCCACTGGCCAAGCTGAAGGATGGAGGGAGGAGGGGGGACGGCAAGAATGGAGAAAAGAGCTTTCTGACAAGGACTAGGCATCTAAGTGAGGAGAGCCACAGGCCAGTGGGACTCAGTGGTCTGGTGCTCATCAGCGGGCAGGATTTGGGGTGCTTTGCGTGAGTTACCAGCACGTGGGAGATCATTGAAGCTATGGCAGTGAAGATCCCCAGAAGGAGGTGTGTGAGGTGTGGGATGGAGCCCAGACGGAGCCTGGTCTTCCGCTGCCGGTGGCAGGAGAGAACCAGTGGGGTCCTCAAAGTGAGGGAGGGAGACCGTTCAACGGGGGAAACGTGAAACCAGGCCTCGTTGGGTCAGTAATGGTCGCCTTGGAAAGAGCAGATGCAGACAGGAGTGGGTTGAGAAATACACAGGAGGCAGGAGTGTTTCCAACAAAGTTCACGCTTGTTATGTCAGAAGATCTGATCTTGCCTGGAAAGACCCAGGATAGAAATTGCCTTCATGAAGGAAAGGGGGGTTGGGAGTGGACCTGTGTTCTCTGTTGTCCCAGTGATGACCACGAGGTGGCGCCCATGTCTTGGTCGTCTCTTCCTAAACCCCAGTCAAGTGACCAGACCTTTTCTCCATTGTCCCCTGCAGAACAACTTCAGCAGAAGGACCAGCAGATCCTTCTTTTACTGGAAGAGAAGGAGATGATCTTTCGGGACATGACTGAGTGCAGCACTCCCTTGCCTGAGGAGTGCTCCCCGACTCACAGCTCTAGAGTCCTCTTCCGCTCCAACACAGAAGAGGCACTCAAAGGAGGACCTTTAATGAAAAGTGCAATAAATGAGGGTAATCACCCCTCCTGATCCCTTCCCAAAGTGGTTAATGCTCTGACATTATCTGCCAGCTTTTACTGTTTTATTGTAAAATAAAGCACAAATACAGAAAACAACCCAAAACAAATAATTTTGTTTAGTAAATTACTATCAGAAGAACATCCTTGTAACGGCTACCCAGGCCCGTGGCCCATGGTTTTCTGGCCACGGGCGTATTCATAGACACGATAGTCTTGCGTGTGGTTTTTGTTAGGCTTTTCCAGAGTCCTGTTTTCCAATCCTCCCTCCATCCCTTTCTTTCTTTCCCACACACTTTTCCTTTGAAGAACCTGAGCTCTTTGACTTGTAGCATCTCTCACGGTCTGGCTGTTACTCAGGCAGGGCGTCTGCTCCTCTGTCCTAGTTGCTTCACACCCACGGCTACATTCAGAGGCTTAGTTCCTCGGCCGTGATCCCTTTGGTGAGCCACGTTCTCCTAGTGCTGTGCTCTTGTATCAGAGGCAAGAAGAGCTCCTCGTCTCCTTCTCTGTAACACAGAGGAAAAGGAAGGTAAAAGGATAAATACTTGATTTTTTTCCCCCTTTATCTACTAATTTTCAGGATAGTGAGTTGATCTGTGGTCACCCTCTAAAGGTGACCACAACTTTTTAGATCTTACTGTAGACTCATGAATTTAAACCTGTTTGATGGGGTTCTAGTCGGTATAACACTGATCCTTATGACAAGTTCCAAGCGTCCTCTCTCTGCCAACCAGCACCTCTTGGTTTGGCTTCGGAGTCGTTTTGCCACGGCCCCAGTACTTTCTGAGAGCTGCCTGGCTGTTTGGCATAATAAGATGTTGTAGGCTCATCTTGTTTTCTGCCCAGGCCTAGAGTCACGTCTCTAAGAAGCTCGTGTTTCTGGTAGCGAGAAATGATAGCTTAAGACCACAGTCTGGGCAGTAGGGACGGTCATCGCTGCTGAGGTTCTTTGTCATGTGGCTTGTCATCCCGGATGGCTGAATCTCATCCTTCAGTAGGTGTCTCCGGAAAGGCTCGCGAGGACAGTACCCTGTGTGCTTCCACACTGTTGATAATTTGTGCCAGTGAGAGCTTGAAAGTCTGCTCCTCTGCTGGGATAGAAAATCCTGGGTTCATGTCTTCTCCCCTTGGGTATCTCAGTTGTTCTTAAATAATGTTACTCCTTTTTTTCTGACTTAGCGCATTGCCACCGGAGTGTGATCAGAATTCGATTCTTCCCATAGAAGTCATGTGCCATCTGCCAAGTGCCCAAAGAACTACCTATTCGAAATCCAAGTAATGTTACTAGCACAGGCCTTAGTGTTGGGGTTTTTCTGGGTTGATGTCCCCAGGTTCTCAGTGTTCTAATTTGGTGTGGCTTCAGAGTTTGCAGATTTCAGGAAAGTATTCTTAAAGGATAGTTTGTAGCATCTTCCCTATGCCCGTGCTTTGATTTTCTCCTTCAAGAACGTGCGTCATTCTTAAAGGATAGTTTGTAGCATCTTCCCTATGCCCGTGCTTTGATTTTCTCCTTCAAGAACGTGCGTCACCCACATGCTGGGCTGTCTCCGCCTGTCCTCAGTACTTGTCACTTTCTTTTCACGCTTTTTCTCTCCCATCTTTTTAAAGTTCCAGTATCCTGCCCCCTTCTGGTAAGTTGTTTTCTGTTGGGTCTGTTTGCTCCTATCTTGTACTTCCTGTTTCTAAAATGATTGTTTCTCTTTGTTCCCACTTGTTTGAGTCTGTGTTTCCCCATTCCTGCCTGGGTTCCTCCCTGCCTGTGTCCTCTCCTCACTGTAAGTAGCTTGTCCACTTTATGAACGTGGCTTTCTGATGTGCCGTTACCACCCGCAGGGAAGTTACGCTCCGCGTTCCTTCTCTAGCTCTCTCTCCTTAGCTTTGTGTGAGATTTGACTTTGAGGTCTCCCGGTTGCGCATTTTTACGTGAAATAAGTTTCTTAATTTTTTACGTTCAGATACCAGTTCTCATTTCGTGGGGCTCTTTGTTTCCGTGTGGTGTTTTTTTTAAAAAATATGATGGCTTATCTTACAAGATTCCCTGCCTCTGTTTCCCTCCTCCCCCTACTCCTCTGTTGCTCCCCTCCTGCTCAAATTTTATTCCACCGGAAGCACTTTCTCCTTTCCGTGGGACACTGGCTCTAGAAAAGAGGCCTCGCTGGTCACAGACTCGAGAATCTGGATACATCTCTGCTCTGGTCCCTTGAGCTCACTGTGGCAGCAGGCACAACCCTGCCAGTTTTAGCTGCTGTCAAATTGGCCCATCTTACTTCCCAGGGAATTCTTTTTGGTTAATTTGGCACAGACTCTAGAGGGCCACGCTCCTTCCAGTAAATTCCTCTGTCTTCCCTGTGCCCTTTCAAGTTTCTTAGGCCTCATATAAATAAGGCTAAAGGTTTAATCTCAGAATTCCCAGTAGAATCCAGCTAAGACATGCATTCTGAGCAAAGGGGGTCACCTAGTCACTCTCTGGAATTTTCTGATCATGCTCTCCCTGTACATCTTGTGTATTACCTGGAGATGTTCTTTTTTTCATTGGAAGGTGAAATGTCGCTTTTGCTTGTTTCCTTTTTTCCAGTGGAGATCCTTCAGGGTTTGGTGAGTGGAAGCCTGGGAGGCACACTGGGGCAGGCTGTCAGTAGCCCTGTTGAGCAAGAAGGTACGGTTGGCCCTGTTTCCTTGCCCCGGAGAGCAGAGACCTTTGGAGGATTCGACAGCCATCAGATGAATGCTTCGAAAGGTAAATGATTTAGGGGCCTTTGGCTGGCTCGGTCGGGAGAGCATGTGACTCTTTCGGGATCATGAGTTCAAGCCCCACATTGGGCCTAGAGCTTACTTTAAGAAAAGGGAAAAAAAAAAAAAGGTAAATGCTTTAGAACTTGTACGTCTGTAGGCGATCCTTGACTATCACATAAAACCAAAAATGATGTATGTTCTGGTAGCTTCAGCTCCTTGGTCCCTTTCAGCCAATAGATGTTCTAGTGAAATCCCATGGAGCAGCTAGCTGCCAAAACAGTTTCTTTCAGTGTCACGCTTATTTTGAGTAATAAAAAATAATTTCCTGGGATCTCAGCCTAAGGTGTGGCCAAAGGACCAATAATACTTGTTTTTCTTTTCTGCTTCTAATTCTTCTGCCTCAGTAAACTTATTAATAATTACTTAGTTGCCACCATTTGGCATTAATAAGATGCTGAAATAGTATATCTCTAAGCTATGTATATTGTGTTCTTTCCTAATCTGTTTCACAACTTAAAAAAAAAAAAATGTGTTTGCTTTAGGAGGCGAGAAGGAAGAGGGAGAGGATGGCCAAGATCTTAGAAGAACAGAGTCGGACAGTGGTCTGAAAAAGGTATTTTTTGAAATCTGCCATCTAAGACCTCCTTAGCACCTGTCCTAATTCATAATCTTGGCAGCTAGTCCGTGTCGATCTTGTCTTGGATGCTGACTTGCTGTTACTTCTACTGTAAGAGGAAAACACGTTTTTCAAGAGACCATACAGTTCAGAGTCCCCTGTTACTGGCCGTCCGGCCTTTCTGGCTCAGAACCGTATTTATGCTCCTGGCCCCCGCGCCTCTGGCCTGGCGCTCAGAGGTTTGCGTAAGTGCCACACACCAGCCTGAGCTCTTTACGGGGCCCCAAATCTGCATTGCCCTGCAGTGAGAGGCTGTGGGGCAAAAGAATGAAAAAGAGAAGCCAGAGCAGAATTGAGACGCACATTGAATATTATTTTTGCCTCAGGATCTTTTTTTTTTTTTTGCATCGCAATTTTTTGGTGTAATGTGTGTTTTTTGTTTTATAGGGTGGAAATGCTAACCTGGTATTTATGCTTAAAAGAAACAGTGAGGTAAGGGCATCGCAAGCTCCATGTAAGAATAGGGTTTTGTTACAATTGCTAGGCTGGGAATGCTCGTCTCTGATGTGCCGTGGTGAACAAGCTGACTCTGGGCTACGATCTGTGCACTTAACCAGCGCGGCCGCCACCTCCCTCCCTCTCCTCCGCTTTTCCTGGGCCCCAGGGCACCATCCTGGAATTTCACCAGACTGTTGCCTCCCAGCACGGCCTCTGTCTGTGTCTCTGTCCTGGAGAAGCCAGCCTCTTGCTTTCTGTGAACATGGGCTGTGAGGCCTCCTTTCCTGTCACACAGGCCTGGCACCAAAAGCCACAAGTGTGGAACATGGCGGGTCAACTTGTGGGTAGTTGTGGGCACTGATTTCCCGTCCTGCGAAGACTCGGGTTGACTTTCCTTCTTTGAGTTTTACTCTTCACTGGCTGTGCGTCCCCCTGAAAGCAGCTGTGGCTTGCCTCTCGTTGGAGGGCAGCCTCTGACATGAGTCTTCCTCACCTTCCTCAGCTGAGTTCCGCTGACCTGGCCAAAGAATTGCACCTGTTCCACTCATGTCCCCTCCTCTCCTTGCTCCTCAGCAAATGCTGTTCCCCGCTGGCCACCCGTGCGTGGCTCTGAGTGTGTGCTGCGTGTGTAAGCAGACCGGAGTGTCCGTGACAGTGGCTTTGTGGGCTGTCCCTCTCAGGAGGCTCTTCGTGTTTCTTCTTGCTTTTAATGTAGGATCTTTAGTCCCTGAGGAGCTTTTTCTAAAATTTTAAATTAAAGGAATCTTTCCCCTTTTTTCCCCTAAAACACAGAAGGATGTTTTCAGTTTGTTGGCATGGAAGTTTAAACACTGCAGTATCTGAAGGAACTCCCCTCAGAGCGTTCTTCTTAAATGAAATAAGCTTCCTCTCATGCAGACTGTCGCTCTCTGTCATCTGCTGCTTGAGCAAAATTAGCTCTTTTTTATTCGGTGACTTCTTCCCTGTACTTCATGACAAGGGTCAGGGAAGGAAGGCATTCCAGTATGGATTACACCCTGCAGATGCCCCAGCCAGAGTCTGCTGTCTTTGGTGACCTCTGTTTATTAAGAATAAAGTGAGGGGCACCTGTGTGGCTCAGTCAGTTGAGCATTTGACTCTTGATTTCAGCTCAGGTCATGATCTCCTGCTTTGTGGGATTGAGCCCCATGTTGGGCTTCTGTGCTGACAGTGCGGAGCCTGTTTGAGATTCTCTCTGCCCCTCCCACATGCACACACACTCTCCCTCTCTCTCTCAAAGAAACAAATATTTTTTTAAAAAAAGAATAAACTAAAAAGAGGTGTAAAAAGTGTTTTTAGAAGAGCTAAGCCTGATAATTAAGTTTTTTTTGTATTTTGCTCTTTGTACAGTTGATCCTTGAACAATGTGGGTTTGAACTGCATGGGTCCACTTAACATGTGATGTTTTGGGGTTTTTTTCTTTTTGGGGGGGGTTTCAATAAATACAGTGCCATACTGTAAATGTGTTTTCCTTATGATGTTTGTAGTAACACTCTTTTCTCTAGCTAACTTTACTGTAAGAATACAGTATATAACATACAGAATATGTGTTAATTGACTGTCATGTTATGGGTAAGACTTCAGGTCAACAGTAGACTGTTACTAACGGTAACTACTGAACTACTAGTTAAGTTTTGGGGGCATCAAAAGTTACATATACACGTGGATTTTCTACTGTTCGAGGGAATCAGCATCCCAACCCCTGCACTGTTCAAGGGTCAACTGTATTATAAAAGGAATATGTGGTGATAGTAGAAAGCTTGAAAAATGTCCAGTAATGGAAAAAAGGAAAAAAAAGTAAGAATCCCACCACTGAGAAGTAACTGCTGTTCAATGGTTTATATTTGTAGCCTTTTCTTCTACATAACGTGTATTTTTGTGTGGGTGTGAATACTATAAAAATTGTTTTGTATAATTGATATCAGTACCCCCCTCCCCAGAAGCTTCATGCCCTTTTTTCCTCTCAACCCACTTTAGAAGGGTTTGCCCAGAGCACATGTGTACAGATGCGCTCTCTAACAGCTGCTTGTTGTTATGTTGTGGACAGTAGTTTAGTTAGTTCTTCCTGTACTTTTTTGCTTTGCAAACAACGCAGCAAGAACAGACCTGTGCACACAGTGACTGTTCCCTCCACACACTGCCCTGTGCTCTGGAAAGAAGTGTGTGTGGCATGCTCCCCTCCCTCCACGCAGGCTTGGTCTCACCAGCACCGGGAGGGGTTAGTTGTTAACTAAGGTTTTGTTGGCTTCGTAAGTTTGAGTGGGATTTCTTTATTTTTCATCTATTCGATTTCAGGTGAGTCATTTTTAATTGGTTATATAATTGGCCGTTTGTATTGCTTTTGTATATTGCTGGTTTATGTTCCTTGCCTGTATTCTTATGAGGGTATTCATTTCTCATTGATCCATGAGAGTTTTTTTGTTTTTTTTTTTTTTGTTTTTTTTTGTTTTTTTTTTAGTTTATCTATTTTGAGAGTGTGTGAGCAGGGGAGGGGCAGAGAGAGAGAGGGAGACAGATCCCGAGCAGGCTCCACACTGTCAGCACAGAGCCTGACTCAGAGCCACAAACCTTGAGATCATGAAACCAAGAGCCGGACACTTAACTGAGCCATGCAGGTGCCCAAGAACCTTTTTCAATTCAAGGATTTTTTTTTTTCATTTGACTGTTCTGTTCTGTATGTTCCTACCTTTTTCTTTTCCATTTCACATGGTGACCGTTAAAAGTGCATCTATGGTTTCTTGTTTTGCTTCTTCAAAAAACCTTCTCTGTTTCATGGTCAGAAGACATTCTTCTATTTTCTTACAACTCCTTATGGTTCTTTTTTTACACTTAACATTTTCATCTGTTTGAATATTTTTTGTGTGAGCCAAGATCCCACTCAGTTTTTCCCCAAGACTTCTTGGCCACTTTTCTCAGAACAATTTGTTGAATATTCTTTCCTTTCCCATTGATTTAGAAACTCTACTTATATACTAAGTTCTCATGATTTGCTCTGGACTTTCTGTTTCGTTACCCTGTACGTGTGTCATTCTTGTACCAATTTAGACCGGTGGCGTTTTATAATGCATTTAATGTGCACTGATGTTCTTCCTGCCTACAGTTGTTTGTTTGCTGGTTCTTGTTCTGTATCTCTTAGGCACTTGTAGCTGCTTCTTCTTTCCAGTGCTTTCTGTCTGGAAACCTCCCATTCAGACTGAAGCACCTTGCCGTGTGTTGGGGGGTTATGTTGCCAGACGTCACGTGGTGCGCTGGGTCCTGAGACTGGGTCCCAAGGTGACGTGGCCATTGCTTCCTTTTCCAGCAGGTTGTCCAGAGTGTCGTTCACCTCCACGAACTCCTCAGCACGTTGCAGGTACAGGCCTTTCTCTTTTATCCCTTCACTTGTTCTGACACGAACCGTAATGGTGTTGTTGGTGTGGGGTTTGGAGGTTGCTAGTGGGTAAGCGGGGCCCTCTGTCAAGACAAGACTGGCTCTCACGATGAGAAAGGTTTCAAAAGGCAGTGGCTGGAGTGTCCTCCACCTTCTAAGAGTTGATGATGGCAGACTGGAGGTGCTGTTAGCAGCCTTGCTGCAAAGCACGTGGGGCACTGTCATGGTTCGGGGGTCTTCTGTCCAGAAAAGCTTTAGTATGATTGTAAGTTTCCATGTTCCATATCTCCGTGTGGTGTGTGAATAGGGCAGCCCTGCCCAAGTGAGGACCCCTTAGCACTCGCTGGGTATCATCTGTAAATTTTGCTCCCTTCCTTTTCTTTGAAGCTGTAACAGACCCAATTGCTCCTTGTCCCGCCTCCAAAATACAAGGCCCCACCCCAGGCCGTGTCAACAGCGAGCCACCCAGTTCCCCGAGGCTGGGTCTCTGCGCTGCCGCTGCCGACATTCCTGTGTGACAAGTGCCCAGGGTGGTGGTGGAGGGCTGTCGCCCCGACTGGGCGAGAACGAGGGGGCGTTGGCGTCCGGCCGCACCTCGCTCCTCCGTGTCCCCGCAGGGCGTGGTGCTGCAGCAGGACAGCTACATCGAGGACCAGAAGCTGCTGCTGGCCGAGCGCGCGCTCAGCCGCGGCTTGTCGCGCCCCAGCTCCCTGGTGGAGCAGGAGAAGCAGCGCAGCCTGGAGAAGCAGCGCCAGGACCTGGCCAACCTGCAGAGGCAGCAGGCGCAGCACCTGGACGAGAAGCGGCGGCGTGAGCGCGAGTGGGAGGCCCGCGAGCGGGCGCTGCAGGAGCGCGAGGCGCGGCTGACGCAGCGCGAGCAGGACGTGCGGCAGGGCCGCCAGGACCTCGACCGTGACCGCGACGAGCTGCAGTTCAAGAAGGGCGCCTACCAGTGCGACCTGGAGAGGCTGCGCGCTGCCCAGAAGCAGCTGGAGAGGGAGCAGGAGCAGCTGCGCCGGGACGCCGAGCGACTTAGCCAGAGGCAGGCGGAGCACGACGCCTGTCAGGTGGGGGCGCTGCGGCGTCGGGAAGGGCCCGGTCCCTCCTGTCGTGCGTGCAGGGTGGGGGCGCTGTGGGGCCCGGGAGGGGCCCTGTCTGGAGCGCGGGCTCGAGCTGAGCCCGGTGGGCGGGAGCTGAGCCCCGCGGGCAGGTGCGGGGGCGACCCGAGCGAGCGGGTGTCAGGGCCTTCAGCGGCTGTTCTGGAACACGGACCTGCCTGTCTGTCAACACTCCTGTTGCCATGCGTTTGATGGATGGATCTGGGACCGCCACAGGAAATTCGGGTGGCGTCTTCCAGAGGGCAGTTCAGCGTCCCACAGAGGCACTCAGATGTATGGTGGGGGCAGCCGGTGGCTCCGTGCTGCCGGAGCCGGTGGCTCCGTGCTTCAGGGCGAGGATGGACTCCACCCCCATCCCAGTACATCAGGGCTCCTAGCACAGGGGCGCACAAACCAGACCGTCTTTCTGTCTGCATCTTTGGTTTGGCCTCTGAGCCCCCACCCACCTGGCACCTGCCAGGCCCCCTGACCCCTCAGCCCTAAGGTAATTCTCCACAGCCCTGTGTCAGTCTTCAGGGAAGCAGCTGTCTGCTTTCTTCAGGGAATGGGAGTTCCTTTCTGAGCTGCCTCCTCCCAAGACACTATGAATTCTTCCCGGTGCGGACATTAAGTACATGCACTAAAAATATTAATGGTATCAAGGGTGGTACCTTTAACACTGACCCAGGTACTATATCGGGGGGCGGGCGCTAGGAAGGAAGCCCTGAATCCTTTTACAGCGAGTGCCGGGGGTCCGAGGAAGTGGGTGCACACCGGGCTGACCCCCACAGTTGATCTCTGCCAGCACTTAGTGAGCGGGCCCCGGCTTAACACCTCTCATCTTGAACATGTGCAGGTGTCTCACCAACACACCAAGCTGCTGAGGATCCCATCCTTCTTCCCGAATCCTGAGGAGTCCCCTTTGCCGTCTGTACCTGCGATAGCCAAATCAGGGTCACTGGACTCAGAACTCTCAGTGTCCCCAAAAAGGAACAGCATCTCTCGGACACACAAAGATAAGGGGCCTTTTCACATACTGACTTCCACCAGCCAGACAAACAAAGTAGCAGAGGGTCCAAGCCAGGCCCCCGTGCCCGCCTCCGCCTCCACCCGCCTGTTCGGGTTAGCCAAGCCAAAGGAGAAGAAGGAGAAGAAAAAGAAGAATAAAGGAAGCCGCTCTCAGTCTGGTGGTGAGTCGCATGCACCAGCTCTCCCTGCGCCCATGGTGTCCCCGGATCCTGCAGGGCGGGTGGATTTTGGTAGCGTGGGAAGGGTTTAAAAGGTGCCGTTCAGGTGTGTAAAAGCTGAACTGCCACCTCCCAAGCCCACCTGCTCTTATCTGCGCAGGACGCTGGGGCACGAACTCTTCGGGCATCTAGGAACCCACTGTGTGCACGCGTGTGCAAAGGAGAGAGCACGGGTGTCGTTTTGGGGGCATCTGTTCCCCAGCTGAGGGACTGAAACTCACTTATGTGAAGATGAAAGTCTTCCCTGCTTCTCTCGGTCTAAGTCTAGTCATCTATACAATAACTAGCGCTTGGTGAGCTTTTCCCGAGATCTGATTTAATCCTCCAAGTGGCTGTGTGTGTGAAGTAGGTGATGCCAGCTGGAGAGAAACTAGGGGATGGAAGCTCAGAGAGACCACTGATGTCCCTGCCGGCTCGGAGCTTGGGATTAAATCCCCCTAAATGAGGCTCCCTGTTTGCACATTCCTTTCCCCTAAACCCCCCTCTGTTCCTTCTCGTTAGGATCACTCCCTCCCACCTATGTGGGAGGTCAGAGAAAAGTTTCTGTCTCCAGGCCTGTTTGTGAACAGATCTGACGCTTTGTCAGGTTAAAGGGAGCAGTAGGCGGTGAAGGGTGTCAGAGGACCTCATGCCCGGAACTGGTCAAGGAGACCCTGCGAGTGGGGTCAGGCGCCCACCAGGCCATCATCTGGGTGGAAACTTGGGTTGGGGAGGAAGAAAAGGGAGTATAATGAAAAGGCCAAGTTTTTCTGAAGTTTCACCTTGTGTCCCCTTCCCAGATGGCCCCACATCAGAAGTGCCCACGGAGGGTGAAGAGATCTTCTGCTGACCCTGCCCTCTGTCCCGGCCCATGGCTGCCAGCTCCCCACTGTCCTGCCGTTCCTGGGTGTGCTCTCCTACCGTGGACGCCCATGCCAGGAGACCAGGGCCCTGGACCAGGAACAGATGGTCTCGAATGTCAGGGTGGGGTGGGAGGCCCAGGGCTGGTGGCATTGGTGGCGGCCAACGGCTCCACTGAGGATGTTTCAGTGGTCCGGGCACTGGTTTGGGGCATGTCAGGAACTCCTAAAGGCCGAAAGAGGTTTCCAAATAAGGTCTGAAGTTATCCCTGCCTTTTATTTGGGGGACACAGCAGTCCGACAAGCAGATAGTGGGACTTTGTCCGTGTGCGTACCGGTACCCATCTGCATGGACACGTAGGGTCTGCCGGAAGCGGCCACCCTCTGTGGCAGGTGCCGGCTCAGCTCGGCATAGAAAGTGCTGCCCGGCCTGCTCAGGTAGCGTGTGGGCGCTTGGGGCTCCCCCGGTCCTCTGCGGCAGTTTTCCCAGAACCTTACCCCGTGCACACCTCACCCCTTTTTGCATGTATTTCTCATTTCATTTTGGAAGGAAGGGCAAACGTTTGTGAAAACCAGTGAGAGAAGGTGTGATGTGTTCAAAAGGCATATATATGTACGTGATCTGCACCATCCTGATTTGGGGATTTCAGCTATTTAAAAAAAAAAAATCTAATTTCAACATCCAATCCAAAGAAATCCTATTCTGGCTTCCTGTTTTTCCTGCATTGTGACACTTTTTGGTTGTCACTGACCCACAGCCTCCTGGCACCCTCCCAAGGGAAGAGCTACAGCTCCGGCAGCGAGGTTGTCCCCACCCCTGTTACCAGGACAACCGGCTGAGTAGGTTCAGATGAAGGAGTTCAGCCCGTGTGCAGTAATTTCCACCAGTGTAGACCGAGGGAAGCACTGGCCCAGGTGTGGCTCAGAAACGTTTTCATTCTGTCTTGGGGGCCTCGGCAGAATTTGATCTCTTAAAACCTTTTTCCAGTCTGAAGGTCTGTTGGTTGTTGTAGGTCACCCCTTGAAGGTGCCACGAATGTTGCCTGGTCTTTCTTTCTTTTCCCCACCGTGGGTGATCCGTGTCTGCTCGAGGTTCGTCACCAGCTGGTTGGAGCAGGACAGTTCGTGGAGTCCCCTCTGAGGCCCGTGTGCCTGCTGGATTCACTGCTTCCCTGCAGGGGGACAGCCTAGAAAAGTCTGTGCTTTCAGTGCGCCCTTTGATTCCTGCTTAGTGCCCCTCAGGAGCATGGGTCTTAGAACATAGTTGGAAAAACAAAATCTGTAACTTGGTGCTTGTTGATGAATTGCAAGCTGGCCTTGCAGATGGAGATATTTATCTTTCAGTTTATTTGAAAGAGGTCTGCTTTAAAATTTTTAGCTTAGATTTGTTTATTTATTTGTGTGTGTGTGTGTGTGTGTGTGTTAAGGGTAAACATACCGGCCCAACGGTTTCAGCTCTCCGATCCACGAGGAACTTGATGAGCCAGCAGTGCGGCTCACTCCTCAGTGTCTGTCCAAGTGCCTTGAGGGCCCAAAAGAAAATTAAGGGTTGGGGCAGGGGTCCGTGTCCTTCCCTCCTCCTACCCCACCTCCCTTCTTTGATCTAGGGTTGTCTTCCTTGCTTGAGAGTCGAGAAATGCCACTTGTGGGTTACATTTGCCTCTTTCTGTCCTGGAGATCTAGCCTTCAGAAACAGACTCTCAGAACCAAACCAACTAATCTTTTGAACTACGATGTACCCCCCCCCACCCACCCCCCAAGACCCTAAGGTAGGGTCTTGCACCAGCCCATACAGCTCTGAGCTACAGCCCTGCCTGCCACGGTTCTCCTCCGGTCCACATGGAGCCCGGCTGTCTGTCCTCGTCCCCAACTCAGGTTCCCCTCTGGGGCTCCACGTCCCCCCCCCCCCCAGAAGCACTCTGCTGGGGGGAATGGCCCCGGCAGATGAAGCCTGCATTCCTGCTCTGTGTCCACATAGGCCAGGCCTCCCCATGTACTCCCCACAGAGTCACCATGGACACTGGGTTTGTGTCCATTGCTGCCCAGCTCAATGGCGATTTGAAGGTGCCTTTTACTCCCAATCTGCTCGAAGGTTTAAGTTGTTTTGGTTGTTTTGGCTGGTGTTTTTTCCAGACAGATTTCACCTGCCCCCATACCCCAGGAACTCCACTCGGTTGCATTGTGGTTGGACCAGTGTGGAATCAGAATTGGAAAGTAGCTTCCTGCGTCCACCTGGCCTGCCCTCTCGCACAATGTGGTCTGCAGCACAGAGAGAACTGCTTCCTAAGACCTGTGCTCTGACGTGCCTTTCTCCTCTTTCCCCCATGAAACTGAACTCCGGGGGATGTTGTTGTGCTTGCAGAACTGCCTGGATTGTTGCTGCTTGTGCTTGTGACCTGGAGAGCCGCTCTGGGGCCCGAGTCGTGAGCCCTCGTTTCCTGTGAGAAGGGGTTGTCTGCCAGGGTGGCTCCGACCCGGTGTTCCATTGTGTCCCCCTGGTAGGGTACCACACTTGTCCACCAGGCTCAAGAAAGCAGATGCCTGACGTTGCGTTTAAGTTTGGGGGGACAGATAGAGACAACCATCCAGAGTCCCCAGATTTCCAGAGTCTAGTGAATTTCCTGGAAGGAGGCTGCATCCTTCTCAAAACTTCTGTCATCTCAGAAGCTGTCATCCCAGGTGGGTGACATGTGCACTTTAACCGCTCTCATCTGTCGGCTTCATTTTTGAGACAATCGGCTATGTTCGTGGAGGGGGGGTAAAAACCTGCAGTTTGCCATAATTCAGCCTTTGCCAACATTCCACTGTCTACCCCCACGAGAGCTGTCTGTGGGGCAGAAGTCCTTATCAAGTTTGGGGGGTTGTTTTGTTTTTTGAAAAGGTACGAATCCTACCTTTTTCCCTCTTACGTCTCAGGGTAGCACCACTGAAAGTTGTCCCTTCAAGAATGTTCTCCCTCATTATCTTGCCTAACCCCTGGTATCAGCACAAAATTTTAAGACCCATGGGGTTTGTTTTACCTTTATGGGGGGCAGGTGTTGGTGTGTGGGGGTTTGATAAAGCAGGTTTTGCCTTAAGTGAAGGGTGGAAAATCATACCTTAGAAGCCAGGACTCGGTCCAGGAATTGACGTTCACAGAAGTACTTGGTATTTCATCCCTTGGTCTCTAAAGTTGCTTTTCCGAAGCCCGTTCTTTCTTCCCGAGGACTTTGGTATTTGCACGGGGCTGCTGTCCACCCCGGTGTTGATGGGTGCACGGTTGGGCCCAGAGGGAGCCAGGCCCCGCTCAGGGCTTGGAGAGCCTATTCTAGTGAGTGGGCTTCAGTGACCATAGACAGGGTGGTTTGGAGGGGACCCCAGACGGTGCTGGACTCCCGCCAGTGCTCGGATGCCCTTCGGATTTGGAAGCCCAGAAATATCCCCTCAGCTTAGATGGTGGCAGTGGTTGAGAGAGACGTGTGGCCTGCCTGCCTTCCGTTGGGACGCACACGTGCTGGGCGCCGGTTCCCAGCCCGGCGCATCGTTCTCGCTGATCTGCAGACAAAGAGGAGGGTTGCGGTTTGTGTCTTGATTTTTCTTCCAGCGTAGCCTAACATTCCTAGTCACCCAGGAGCTTTGGAATCTACCACCTGCTGGCCAGGTTTTAGAAAGTATTTTCATGCTGCCATAAAAGGAAAAAAATAGGAAGGGGGGAAAAAAAAAAGGCTTTTCTTTCCTTGTATCATCTAATTTAATTTGTGCAAAGATTGACAGGCCTTGAATTACTTCTCCATCTCGCTAAGGTTCAAAGCCGGGCAAACCCAACTGGCTAAAGTCCTCCTGCCACAGACCCTGACAACCTGCTCCACACACCCAGCCAAGCCCGGCCTGTGCTGGGGGCGCCTCGCTGCTGTCCAGCAGAGGGCGCTGCCCCCCAACCCGGCCTCTTCCCCCCCAGAGACTCCCCCAGCCTGAGCTCTCCTGTCTCTTGCAGCCACCTGACAGGGAGCCGCCCGGTCAGCTCGCCCGTGGTCACGGTTTAGCCTGTGGTTTTCTGTGTCCTTACCTGCCGGGGGCGCGGGGGGATGCCCAGATATGCAGGAGGGCGACCCCCGTACACCTTATACCTCTGCTTCTGTTGTTTTCAGATGCTATACGAACATTTCTATGCTAGATTCTTTGAAATACAAAGGGGTTAAAACCCAGATGCTGTATATTAATTTGTAATTATGTATAAAGTAAAACAGTTTTAAACTGTAAAAATTTTTTTTCAGTGTGTTTTCTGGGATTTTTGCCACAACATACTGGCTTTGTATTTTATTTATCTTCCTTTCTAGTTATTGGCTTCAGACTCTACTTGTAAAGTCCCCTCCACCCTTTCAAAAAAATAAATGTCCCTTAAGTCTCAATTGTTGCTGTATTGTATTTCTCTGTGGGCTTCCTGGAGGGAGTGCCAAGATACTCTGGGCTCCTGGTAAAGGGGTACCCCCCCACCCACCCTATGGAGAGCCTTCTCCCCAGGGTGCCTGGATGGCTCCTTTGGTTAAGCCTCCAAGTAACGCTTGATTTTGGCTCAGGTCATGATCTTACGGTTCATGAGTTCGAGCCCCATGTTGGGCTCTGTGCTGATGGTGCAGAGCCTTCTTGGAATTCTCTCTCTGCCCCTCCCCTGCTCATACTTCTTCTCTCAAAAAAACAAAACAAAACAAAACACCTTCTCCCCAAAGGGAATTTGTGTTTCTAACATACCTCTAGGAACAGAAGTTGGGAAGATTCCATAAGCGCTCAGTGGTTCCTCGGAGACATTTTCCTGGGGCCCAGAGGCAAAACCCCAGGGGGTAACTGACCAGCCCTGAAGTCATGGGGTTTGTGCCTGGAGTCAAAATTATTTCCAGTTAAATCAGCGCAGCAAAATTGCCCTTTGCTATAGATTTTACTCTGCAAAAAGTATTAGTTTGCCTGCCTTTGACAACTTTCTCCACCCCGTACCAGCCCCCAGGACGACTTGCAAGGACAGCAGCAGGACAGACTCCACAAAATGTAGGAAAGAAGCCATATCAAAAACGGTAGGGAAGGGAGAGACACTGCCCGGAGCTACATAGACCACAGACATCCACGGGAGGGAGGGAAACAGACTGTCGCACCAGGGAGCCCACATGGGGAGGACGAGTCCCCATAACGTTTTGCTTTGAAAACCAGAAGGGCCTGAGCCCCCTCCCTTAAAGAGACAGCACAACAAATAGCCCACGGAGATACAGTGTAGAGGGAGCAGTCTGAAACCGCCTGAGACAAACGGGAGAGGCAGAGTTATTATCTGAGTGTCTGCAGGAGGGGCCGAGATCACGGGGAGACTCATCCAGGAAGTCTCATCCACAAAGGAGCTGGCAGGTGCCATTTCCCTCCCCTGCCCCCAGCATCAACACACACACACACACACCTGCAGGAACCACCACACCGATAATTCACTAATTTGCTGAGACCCTACCTCACCTCCCCCTGCACTTGGGCAGACCCACCCCCTGCAGCCAGGCCTACCTCAGTCCTGGCGCTGCAGGCCCCACCCCCAGAAGGCCCACGCCAGCCTTGCCGACACTACGTCCTGCCCACACCCTCCAATATATTTGGTGGGAGCCCACCCAAAGCAGTGCCACAAGCCTCACAGTGTGTAAGCAGCACGTACATGAGCCAGCACCACTCCAGAGACTCCTACCCCAGGGAGAGGGAAAGACAGCCACACACATACATGCACAGACTGCAGCCCTAACAGTGGGTGGGGGACAGACATCTGGTCTGACTCAAGCCCACGGCAGCCACAAACTGGCCCATTAGCACGGGGACCAAACCCTGCCCACTGCAGGTGACTGAACTGAAAAGAGGCTCAGCCACAACAGCAGGGTGCATGCAACACACACAGGAGACACCCCAGAAGCACCAGGTCCTGGAGAAGAGGGGACATTGCACTGCGGGGCACCACAGGACCTCTTCCTTCACAAGGCCACTACTTTCAAGAGCAGGAGGTGTAGCTGACTTTCCTGACACATAGAAACAGAGACTTAGACAAAATGAGGAAACAGAGGAGTTTGCCCCAAATGAAAGAACAGACAAGACCACAAGAGACCTAAGCAAAGCAGAGAAAAGTAATATGCCTGATAATTTAAAGTAATGATCGTAGAGGTACGGGACTTAAGAGTGGAGGATCTCACTGAGGTCCTTAGCAAACAGAAAACATAAAAAAAGAACCAGAGATGAAGAACTCAGTAAATGAACTTAAAACTCCACCAGATGGAATAAATAAACTAGAGGAATCCGAAGAACAGATCAGCATCCTGGAGGATTGTAATGGAAAGCAATCAAGCTGAGCAAGTGAGAGAAAAAAACAAAGTAAAACTAGACTTAAGGAATTCAGTGATTCCATCAAGCATAACAACATTCACATTTCTCGGGACCTAGAAGGACAAGACAGAGAATAGGGGTCAGAAAATTTACTTAAGTAATAGCTGGAAACTTCCCAAATCTGGGGAAGGAAACGTATCCAGATCCAGGAGGCATAGAGAGCCCCCCCACAAAATCAACTCAAGGAGAGCCACACCAAAACATACAGTAATTAAAATGACTAAAAGTAGTGATAAAGACCATTGTAAAAGCAACAAGAGAAAACAGTTACACACAATGGAAACTCTATTAGGCCATCTGCAGATTTTTCAGCAGAAACATTGGAGACTAGAAGGGAGTGGCATGATATATTCAAAGTACTAAAGGAAAAAAAATCTGCAGCCAAGAATATTCTAGCCATCAAGTCCATCATCCAAATAGAAGGAGAGATAGAGTTTCTCAGACAAAAACTAAAGTAGTTCATGGCCACTAAACCAGTCCTAAAGAAATATTAAAGAGGATTCTTTGAATGTAAAGGAAAGACCCTAAGTAGGAGTAAGAAAAGTAGGAAGCACAAAAGCAGTAAAAGTAAATATATCCATAAAAACCAGTCAAGGGACTCAAAATAAAAAGATGCAAAGTTATGACAGACACCATATACCTAAAATATGAGGGGGAGAGGAGTAAAGAATGGGTTCAAACTAAGTGACCATCAACTTAATATAGACTGTTACATGCAGAAGGTACAAAGCTAATGGTAACCACAAATCAAAAACCACTAATAGATATGCAAAGAAATCCAAATATATCACTGAATAAAATCAGTAAACCACAAAAGAGAGCAAGACAGGGCCAAAGATAAAATACAAAAACTACCACAAGTAACAAAATGGCAATAAATATATATCTATCAATAACTATTTTGAATATAAATGGATTGAACACTCCAATCAAAAGATACAGGGTAAGAGTAGATTTAAAAAAGACTCATCTATATGCTACAAAAGACTCATTTCAGACCCGAAGACATCTGCAGATTGAAAGGGGATAGGAGTGCGTGGGTGGCTCGGTTGGTTAAGTGTCCAACTCTTGATAGCTCAGGTCATGATCTCCCAGTTCATGGGTTCAAGCCCCATGTCGGCCTCCATGCTGACAGTGCAAAGCCTCCTTGGGATTCTCTCCCTCTCTTGCTGCTCCTCTCCCACTCATGCTCGCTCTCTTGCTCTCTCAAGATAAATAAATAAACTTAAAAAAAAAAGAAAGGGGATAGAGAGACATTGTTCATGCAAATGGATGTCAAAAGAAAGCCAGAGTAGCAATACTTAACGTTGACAAAATAGACTTTAAAATAAAGGCTGTAACAAGACACAAAGAATGACACTATATAATCATAAAGGGAACCATCCAACAAGAAGATACAACAATTGTAAATATTTATGCACACAACTTGGGAACACTCAAATGCATAAAACAGTTAATAACAAACATAAATGGAATAATTGATAGTATTATAAGAACAGTAAAAGACTAACACCCCACTTATATCAATGGACAGATCCTCCAAACAGAAAATAAACAGAAGCCATGGCTTTGAATGACACACTGGACCAGACTGGATTTAACAGATATATTCAGAATATTCCATCCTAAAACAGCAGAATACACATTCTTTTCAAATGCACATGTAACATTCTCCAGAATAGGTCACATATAGGCCACAAAACAAGTCCCAACAAACTCAAAAAGTTCAGTCATACCATGCATCTTTTCTGACAACAGCACTGTGAACTACAACCACACACACACACACACACACACACATCTGGAAAGACCACAAATACATGGAGGTTAACGTGCTACTAAACAATGAATGGGTCAACAAAGAAATCCCAGAGGAAATCAAAACATACATGAAGACAAATGAAAATGGAAATACAATGGTCAAAAATCTTTGGGATGCAGCAAAAGCAGTCCTAAGAGAGAAGTTTTTAGCAACACAGCATCCTCAAGAAGCAAGAAAAATCTCAAACAACCTAACTTTTCACCTAAAGGGGCTAGAAAAAGAACAACAAACAAAACCCTAAACAAGAAAAGGAAATAATAAAGATTAGAGCAAAAATAAATAATAGAAACTACAAATAAACAATAGAACAGATAAACAAAAGTGATCAACCTATAGCCAGGAGAGAGAGAGAGAGAGAAAGGACTCAAACAAAATCACAAATGAAAGAGAAGTAACAACAAACACCACAGAAATAGAAACAACCCTAAGAGAATATTATGAAAAACTATATACCAACAAATTGGACAACCTAGAAAACAATGGATAAATTCCTAGAAACATATAACTTCCCAAAACTGAATCAGGAAGAAACAGAAAATTTAAACAGACCGATTACCAACAATGAAATTGAATCAGTAATCAAAAACTCTCAACAATCAATTTTCTAGGACCAGATGGCTTCACAGGTGAATTCTACCAAACATTTAAAGAAGAGTTCATGGGAGATCCAACATGGCAGGGAAGTAGGGGGATCCGCAGTTCCCTTGTCCCTCAAACACACCAGTGTTGAGGCTAAAGGACTTTGAATTCCAAGAGTCCGGGCTGCAGAGTGACAGAGACATCTCCAGGGGCCCACGGGGACAACCTGGTGGGCCATAGGTGTATGACTGTGAACTGGGAGAGATAAAACAGGTGGCATAGGCACAGATGGGAGGGATTCCCTTCTGCAGAGAGACAAAGAGAAGAGAAAGAGAAAGAGAGGCTGGGGAAGTATAGGACTGTATCTGAACTAGAGAATAACCACGGACTGGGATGGACAAAGATCCAATCTCTAACTGCGGGGCTTTCTCAGGACTGGGGCCGGCTGCCCTGTTGGTGCGCCTTGGGAGGAGGGGAGCCAGCCCGGGGTTTGGTACCTAGGTCAAGGGCACAGTCTGCAGGGAGAGAAAGCAGTCCTCTACCTGGAGTGCTGTGGGAAGAAGGTATATAACCATTCAAAGGACAAGGACTGCCTGTGCCCACCAGCCAGAGGTCATATATCAGCAGCACAGAGGGGCTTTTCCCTGAAACCAGGGTGTACAGAACGGGACCCTTTAAGACATTGGGGTTTACATCCCAGCTGAGCGCCGGGGAGGTGTGGGCGTCAGCAGAGAGGGACAAACCACCTCGTTTGCGACTGCAGCACAGTGAGAACGACCTGAACAGAGTGGTTTGGGACACCCGGTCCACGGAGGAGAGACTGGGGTGTCACCATTTTTCTCCCAATCACCAATAAGGTGGGACCTCAGGGATCTGACCGCGGGGCCACAGGGGAGGCAGGACCCGCCCACACCAAGCCACGCCCCTCCACACCTGCTAACTGCAGATCTACTGGGGCAGGATTGACTGGGATGAACAAAACACCTCCTCCAGACCAACATTGCCACTGCTTCCAAGGCCCCTAGCGGTTTTGCATTTCCTGATTTAATTCTTGGACAATGTTTATTATATATATTTTTTTCTTCCTTTTCTCCTTCTTATCTCTTCCCTCCTCTAGTCTGGCTATTCGGGTTGTTGGTTTGTTTAAGCAGACATATTATATATATATATATATATATATATATATATATTCTATATATATATATTTAACCTAATCTATATAAACCTTTTCTATATCTCTTTCTTTATTTTCCTCTCTCCCTCTCTCTCTCTCTCTCTCTCTCTCCCTTTCTGGATTAAGCCATATTGTTTCTCTGCCTGGTCAATTTTCTTTTCTTGTTCCCCACCCCTGTCATTTCTCTCTTTGTATGGGATAAGGCCTCTTCCATCAACACTGCCCCCACCTCATCGTTTTTTTGTTGTTGCTGGTGTTTTGGGGGGCTTTTTGTGGGTTTTGTTTTTGGTTTTGTTTTTGTTTTGTTTTTTGTTTGTTTGTTTTCTTTTCCAGGGCTACTTCAATGAACAAATCAAAGCACACCTGGTGGAGGGTCCAAAACATCACTACAAGGAGGGAGATAAAGCAACCAGAGACACAACAAGAGAGAGAAAGTAACACACTCCAAAAAACACTTCCTGAAGGGCCAGGCCCTGGACAACGTATGACCCCTCTTTACTATAATAGTGGTCGCAGGTGCAGGACACATAACAAGCTTTTAAAAGACATAAAGGATAGAAAACTAACCAAAATAGCCAAAATGACAAAACGGAAGAATTCTCCTCAAAAGAAATCCCAGGAAGAAATTACAGCTAAAGAATTTATCAAAACAGATATAAACAATATATCTCATCAAGAATTTAGAATAATAGCCATAAGATTAATCACTGGGCTTGAAAAAAGCATAGAAGACATCAGAGAATCTATTGCTACAGAGATCAAGGAACTAAAAAATAGTCATGATGAATTTAAAAATGCTGTAAATGAGGTGCAAAATAAACTAGAGGTGGTGACAGCAAGGATTGAAGAGGCAGAGGGGAGAATAAGTGAAATAGAAGATAAAATTATGGGAAAAGATGAAGCTGAGAAAAAGAGAGATAAAAAAATTCTAGACCATGATGGGAGAATTAGAGAACAAAGTGATTCAATGAAACGTAATAATATCCATATCATAGGAGTTCCAGAAGAAGAGAGAGAGAAAGGGGAAGAAGGTGTACTTGAACAAATCAGAGCTGAGAACTTCCCCAATCTGGGGAAGGAAACAGACAATGAAATCCAGGAAGCACAGAGAACTCCCTTCAGACGTAACTTGAATCGATCTTCTGCATGACATATCATAGTGAAACTGGCAAAATACAAAAATAAAGAGAGAATTCTGAAAGCAGCTAGGGACAAATTGGCCTTAACCTACAAGGGTAGACACATAAGGGTGGTAGCAGAACTATCTCCTGAAACTTGGTAGGCCAGAAGGGAGTGGCAGGAAATATTCAATGTTCTGAATAGGAAAAATATGCAGCCGCAAATCCTTTATCCAGGAAGGTTGTCATTCAGAATAGAAGGAGAGATAAAGGTTTTCCAAGACAAATAAAAACTGAAGGAGTTCATCACCACTAAACCAGCCCTACAAGAGATCCTAAGGAGGACTCTGTGAGTGGATGTTGCAAAGACCATAAGGGACCAGAGACACCATTACAAGCATGAAAACTACAGATAACACAATGAGACTAAATCAGTATCTTTCAGTAATAACCCTGAATGTAAATGGACTAAATGCTCCAATCAAACATAGGGCATCAGAAAAAAAAAAAAAAAAAAAAACCATCTATTTGCTGTCTACAAGAGACACGTTTTAGACCTGAGGACACCTTCAGATTGACAGTGAGGGGATGGGAACTAGCTATCATGCTACTGGAAGTCAAAAGAAAGCTGGAGTAGCCATACTTATCTCAGACAAACTAGACTTTAAATTAAAGGCTGTAACAAGAGATGAAGTATGGCATTATATAATAATTATGGGGTCTTTCCATCAAGAAGAGCTAATAATTATACATGTTTATGAACCCAATTTGAGAGCACCCAAATATACAAAAACAATCACAAACATAAGCAATCTTATTGGTAAGAATGTAGTAATTGCAGGGGACATTAATTCCCCACTTACAACAATGGACAGATCATCTAGACAGAAAATCAATACAGAAACAATGGCCCTGAATGATACACTGGACCAGATGGACTTGACAGATATATTCAGAACTTTCCATCCAAAAGCAGCAGACTACATATTCTTCTCGAGTGCACATGGAACATTGTCCAAGATAGATCACCTACTGGGTCACAAAACAGCCCTCAATGAATATAAAAGAACTGAGATCATACCATGCACATTTTCATATCACAATGCTATGAAACTTGAAATCAACCACAGGAAAAATTTGGAAAAACCTCCAAATGCATGGAGCTTAAAGAACAGCCTATTAAACAATGAATGGGTCAGCAAGGCAATTAAAGAAGAAATTTAAAAATATATGAAACAAATGAAAATGAAAACACAACAGTCTGAACTCTTTGGGATGCAGCAAAGGCAGTCCTAAGAGGAAAATACATTGCAATCCAGGCCTATCTTGAGAAACAAGAAAAATCCCAAATATAAAATCTAACAGCACACTTAAAAGGAAATAGAAGCAGAACGGCAAAGAAACCCCAAGGCTAGCAGAAGAAGAGAAATAATAAAGATCAGAGCAGAAATAATATAGAATCTAAAAAAACAGAAGAGCAGATCAATGAAACCAAGAGTTGGTTTTTTGAAAAAATATACAAAATTGATAACCCCCTAGACAGACTTCTCAAAAAGAAAAGAGAGGGCACCCAAATAGATAAAATCATGAATTAAAATGGACTTATCATAACCAATCCCTCAGAAATACAATTATCAGAGAATACTATGAAAAATTATATGCCAACAAACTGGACAACCTGGAAGAAATGGACAAATTCCTAGACACCCACACACTACCAAAACTCAAACAAGAAGAAATAGAAAATTTGAACAGATCCATAACTAATGAAGAAATTGAATCAATTATCAAAAATCTCCCAGCAAATAAGAGTCCTGGGCCAGATGGCTTCCCAGGGGAATTCTACCAGACATTTAAAGCAGAGTTAATACCTATCCTTCTCAAGCTGTTCCAAAAAAATAGAAATGGAAGGAAAGCTTCCGGACTCATTCTATGAAGCCAGCATTACCTTGATTCCCAAACCAGACTGAGACCCCACAAAAAAAGAGATTTACAGGCTACTATCCCTGATGAACATGGATGCAAAAATTCTCAACAAGATACTAGCAAATTGAATTCAACAGCATATAAAAAGAATTATCCACCATGATTAAGTGAGATTCATTCCTGGGCTGCAGGGCTGCCTCAGTATTCACAAATCAATCAATATGATTCATCACATTAATAAAAGAAAGGATAAAAATCATCTGATCCTGTCAGTAGCTTCAGAAAAAGCATTTGACAAAATACAGCATCCTTTCTTAATAAAAACCCTCGGGAAAGTCAGGATAGAAGGAACATACCTAAACATCATAAAAGCCATATATGAAAAGCCCACAGCTAATACCATCCTCAATGGGGAAAAACTGAAAGCTTTCCCCCTCAGATCAGGAACATGACAAGGATGTCCCCTCTCATCACTGTTGTTTAACATAGTGTTGGAAGTCCTAGCAGCAGCCATCAGACCACAAAATGAAATAAAAGGCATCAAAATTGGCAAAGAAGAATTCAAGCTTTCACTTTTGGCAGACAACATGATACTCTTTGTGGAAAACCGGAAAAACTCCATCAAAAAGGCTACTAGAACTGATACATGAATTCAGTAAAGCCGTAGGGCACAAAATCAATGTACCAAAATTGGTTGCATTTCTATACACCAACAATTAATCAACAGAAAGAGAAATCAAGAAATTGATCCCATTTACAATTGCACAAAGAACCATAAAATACCTAGGAATAAACCTAACCAAAGATGTAAAAGATCTGTATGCTGAAAACTATAGAAAACTTATGAAGGAAATTGAAGAAGATACAAAGAAATGGAAAAATATCGCATGCTCATGGATTGGAAGAATAGATATTGTTAAAATGTCAATACTACCCAAAGCAATCTACACATTCAATGCAATCCCAATCAAAATTGCACTGGCATTTTTCTCAAAGCTAGAACAAACAACCCTGAAATTTGTATAGAACCACAAAAGACCCCGAATAGCCAAAGTAATATTGAAAAAGAAAACGGAAGTGGGAGGCATCACAATCCCAGACTTTAGCCTCTACTACAAAGCTGTAATCATCAAGACAGTATGGTATTGGCACAAAAACAGACACATAGACCAATGGAATAGAATCAAGAACCCACAATTGGACCCCAAAACGCATGGCCAATTAATCTTTAACAAAGCAAGAAAGAGTATCCAATGGAAAAAAGACAGTCTCAGGGTGCCCAGGTGGCTCAGTCCATTGAGCGTCCGACTTCAGCTCAGGTCATGATCTCACAGTTCATGAGTTCGAGCACTGAGTCAGGCTCTGTGCTGACGGCTCAGAGCCTGGAGCCTGCTTCAGATTCTGTGCCTCCCTCTCTCTCTGCCCTTCCCCCACTCATATTCTGTCTCTCTCTCTCTCAAAAATAAATAAAAACATTTAAAAAAAGTTTAAAAAAAAAGAAAAAAGACAGTCTCTTTAGCAAATGGTCCTGGGAGAACTGGACAGCAACATGCAGAAGAATGAAACTGGACCACTTTCTTACACCATACACAAAAATAGACTCAAAATGGATGAAAGACCTAAATGTGAGACAGAAAACCATCAAAACCCTAGAGGAGAAAGCAGGCAACAACCTTTTTGACCTCAGCCCCAGCAATTTCTTGCTCGACACATCTCCAAAGTCAAGGGAATTAAAAGCAAAAATGAACTATTGGGACCTCATCAACATAAAAAGTTTCTGCACTGCAAAGGAAACAATCAACAAAACTGAAAGGCAATCGACAGAATGGGAAAAGATATTTGCAAATGACATATCAGATAAAGGGTTAGTATCCAAAATCTATAAAGAACTTACCAAACTCAAGAACCAAAAAACAAATAATCCAGTGAAGAAATGGGCAGAAGACATGAATAGACATTTTTCCAAAGAAGACATCCAAATGGCTAATAGACACATGAAAAGATGCTCAACTTCGCTCATCATCAGGAAAATACAAATCAAAACCACAATGAGATACCACCTCACACTGATCAGAGTGGCTAAAATTAACAACTCAGGAAACACAGATGCTGGTGAGGATGTGGAGGAACGGGAACCTCTTGTACTGTTGGTGGGAATGCAAACTGGTGCAGCCGCTCTGAAAAACAGTGTGGGGATTCCTCAACAAATTAAAAACAGAACTACCCTACAACAAATAATAGCACTACTAGGAATTTATTCAAGGGATACAGGAGTGCTGATGCATAGGGGCACAGGTAGCCCAATGTTTACAGCAGCGCTTTCAACAATAGCCAAATTATGGGAAGATTCTAAATGTCCATCAACTGATGAATGGATAAAGAAGATGTGGTTTATATATACAATGGAATACTACTTGGCAATGAGAAAGAATGAAATCATGCCATTTGCAGCAATGTGGATGGAACTGGGAGGTATTATGCTAAGTGAAATAGGTCAGTCAGAGAAAGACAGTTATCATGTTTTCACTCATATGTGGAACTTAAGAAACTTAACAAAAGACCAAGGGAAGGGGAAAAAATAGTTACAAACAGAGAGGGAGGGAGTCAGCCCATAAGAGACTCTTAATACAGAGAGCAAACTGAGGGTTGATGGAGGGATGGGGGAGAGGGGAACTGGGTGATGGGCACTGAGGAGGGCACTTGTTGGGATGAGCACTGGTTGTTGTATGGAAACAATGAACCAGGGGAATCTACCCCCAAAACCAAGAGCATGTTTTACATACTGTATGTTAGCCAATTTGACAATAAATTGTATTTAAAAAAAGAAATTAGATAGGATGATATTCATTTTTGAGAAACATTAAATAAAAAACCATATGCACCTCTAAATAAATAAATAAATAAATAAATAAATAAATAAAGGAGAAAGGTATTACATGCAATAAAAATCAATCATGTTGGGAAAAAAATTAAAGAAGAATTCGTATCTATTGTTCTCAAATATTCCAAAAAATAGAAGGAAAGCTTCCAAATCCATTCTATGAGGCCAGGAAAACCTACCAAATCCAGATAAAGACACTAGAAAAAAAAAGACACCACAAAAAAAGAGAACTACAGGCCAATACCTTTGACGAAAATAGATGCAGAAATCACCAACAAAAAGTTAGCAAGCCATATCCAACGATACATTTAAAAAAAATCATTTACCATGATCGAGCAAGTGGAATTTATTCCCAGGATGCAAGGGTGGTTCAATATTTGCAAATCAATCAATGTGATACATCACGTCAACAAGAGAAAGGATAAAAACTGTATGCTCATTTTCATAGACACTGAAAATGTATTTGACAAAGTACAACATCCATTCATGATAAAAGACCTCAGCAAGGGCACATTGCCGGCTCAGTCACTAGAGCATGCAACTCTTGACTGCAAGGTTCGGAGTTGAAACCCCATGTTGGGTGCAAAAATTACTTAAAAATAAAATCTTAAAGGGAAGGAGCCAAGATGGCAGAACAACATGGAAGGTTTTTTTGTTTGTTTTTGGGTTTTTTTTTTTTTTTTTTTTTTTTTGCGTCTCACCTCCATGAAATACAGCCATATCAACACTAAACTATCCTGCATACCTAGAAAACTGATTTGAGGATTAACACAAAAATCTACACAACCTGAACCACAGAACCACAGAACTCAGCTAAACATCAATGGACTAAATGCTCCAGGGTAACGGAATGGATAAGAAAGCAAGATCCATCTATATGCTGTTTACAAGAGACCCACTTTAGACCTAAACACACCTTCAGATTGAAAGTAAGGGGATGGAGAACCATCTATCATACTAATGGTCGACAAAAGAAAGCCAGAGTAGCCATACTTATATCAGACAATCTAGACTTTAAAATAAAGACTGTATCAAGAGATGCAGAAGGGCATTATGTCATAATCAAGGGGTCTATCCACCAAGAAGACCTAACAATTGTAAACATTTATGTGCCAAATGTACAGGCACCCAAATATATAAATCAATGAATTACAAACATAAAGAAACTCATCAATACTAATACTATAATAGTAGGGGACTTCAACACCCCACTTACAACAATGGACAGATCATCTAAACAGAAAATCAACAAAGAAACGATGGCATTTAATGGCACACCGGACCGGATGGACTTAACTGATATATTCAGAACATTACATCCTACAGCAGCAGAATACACATTCTTCTCCAGTACACATGGAAGATTCTCCAGAATAGACCACATACTGGGACACAAATCAGCCCTCAACAAGTACAAAAAGATTGAGATCATACCGTGCATATTTTCAGACTACAATGTTATGAAACTCAAAATCAACCACAAGAAAAAATGTGGAAAGATAACAAATACTTGGAGACTGAAGAACATCCTACTAAAGAATGAATGGGACAACCAAGCAGTTAAAGAGGAAATTAAAAAGTACATGGAAGCCAAAGAAAATGATAACACCACAGCCCAAAACCTCTGGGATGCAGCAAAGGCAGTCATAAGAGGAAAGCATATAGCAATCCAGGCCTTGCTAAAGAAGGAAGAAAGGTCTCAGATACACAACCTAACCTTATGCCTTAAAGAGCTGGAAAAAGAACAGCAAATAAAACCCAACACCAGCAGAAGACAGGAAATAATAAAGATTAGAGCAGAAATCAATGCTGTCGAAACCAAAAAAACAGTAGAACAGATCAATGAAACGAGAGGCTGGTTCTTTTTTTTTTTTTTTTTTT